>NC_048228.1:46832965-46841309 GCF_002007445.2 Ailuropoda melanoleuca | reverse complement strand
TTCCAGCTCAACTCAGGGGACCGGCTGAAAAAGGTGTCCCCTACTCCTCCGCCATCTTAACCTCCCCCTCGGAACACAGCTCTCTAGACACTAGAACAGGCCAAGTGACAGGTTGCCAACAGTGAAATATGGGACATAGTTGGGAGTAATTTTTAGATAGAGAACCGTAAACTTCTAGAGCTAGAGGTCAACTCCAGAAGTTTAGCCTTTCTTGAATGTAAATCTGAAGATAACTTCCTGACCCCAGATGTTTCCATGCTGATCTTGGTGACTAATGAAGGGAATGAGGGAAGAAGATGTTTAAACCACAGGATATAGTGTGCTTGGACATAGCTGCCTAAATATGGCTGATGTAAATTAAATATTAAACATATTTGACTATGTACTTTAAATATGGAAGATTATATAATTTTAGTTTTAAATATCTTATCAGAATAACAGCATGACATTCTGTATTTTATTAGCTTATAGCATGCTAAAATACATTGTTAAATCTTGAATTTAGATGAAAGCATTTTAGAACGAACTTGAGTAGAGAAGGCAGAATTGAATGTATTTATTGACAAGAGTACTCTGAATATAGAAGAAATAAAGTTTTAAGATGATTTGCTTTTACATGAAGTAGGATTTTACTTAAAAGGAAATGATAGCTGAAAAAATACCAAAATTTTTTTGTTATCTTCACATGTGAATGTGGCTTGTAGTCAAAAACAGATTGCTATATACACTCACGGTTTTCCTGCATTATGTCTGCATTCTTGACCTCTGAGCGTGAATATTGGAACTCTATACTGTGCTCTTGTAAAGTTGCCTATTTCTGAAGTTGCCGTCACTAGCAACAGAATTTATCAGGTCATAAATAATTTAAAGAACATTATTCATTATAACATTATTCATTAGGGATATATAATTATTATTACTTCACATAGAATTGACTATTACAGATGTTAGTATTAACTAATCAGCAACAGAAAATCACCATACATTTTGAAGATTAAACACTTTGTTCCATTGAGATGAGTGATGAGGCATTTAAATTGTCTAGAAAACACCATGAATTTATCACAAAACTGATTTCCTAATCATCCCCTCCCCTGCTTCCGGAAATTGCTTTTAAACAGACAGATTGGAGCTTATAACTCATCTCTTTCACAACCCCACTGATTCCTCATTGTTCACGGATTCTTGACCATCAGGGCCTGCTTCATGGGTGAGTGAACTATGCAGTTGCTCAGAGCCTCACATTTAGAGGGGCCCCATTCGTGGTTTAGTGCCATGTCATCATTTTGAAATGATTAATAATTTTGAACAAAGTATCTCACATTTTCATTTTCTGCTGGGCCCCACAAATTATGTGGAAAGCCTTCTTCAGCTGTCCCAGACAGAATTTATTCTTTCTTCCTCTTTGTTCTTACACTTTTTTGGTACCTGTCTGAATCATGAGACAAAATTACACTGTAATTTAATTATCATCTACTTGCTTTCCCAGACAGTTGCAGTGGATGCTGGTGTACCCACTCAGATCTTTTTTAGAAGCCAATTTGCCAATCTCTAGTTGCTATGTGTGCTTGCTGCTAATGGCCCACCACTGGCCTCCAGGAATTATGCATTTATAGAGGTACAAAGTGTTGATCTGTGCCTTAAGGCAGACTCTCTCTGTGATGTCATTTGTCCTGCAGAGCTCCTTGTGGTCTGTCTTCAATCAAACTAACATAGACTATCACTGAGCCCACATCCTTGCCTTGCTTCATTTTCGGACCTGTCCTCCTGTCTCCTCACTATTTTTGTCTTTTAAACATTCTCTTAATAGTACATAGTTACCAAAATCCCTGTGCCAGACTCTGCTTCTAGGTACTCCTGTCTAAGCCAATCATGAATTAAGACAGGGACCATGTAGTTCTTATCTCTGTATCTCTACCACCCAGCACAGTTCTTGGCACACTGTAGGTGGCCTATAACGTTTGAATAAAAGACTTACTAGGATTGTTCATTTGAGTGGTAAAGTTCTTTCAATGTGGTTTCGTTCAAGACATAATTGTAGTGGGTGTGAATTTTGCTTCATTTCTTTTTCTTCAGATACTCAGTTTCTGTAGCTACCTAGAGTGGTTGTTCCAGTCAGGACCTATATTTCAGACCATCTTGGTTTCCTTCTCAAACTTCTAAAAATGTTTATTTGTCTGAGTGCCTTGTAACTCAATCTTTCTTTGGAAAGGTTGTGAATTTGTAGAATATTAGAATGAGAGGAGCCTTAGAGAATATTCAGAAAGGAACTGATAAAAGAAAAAAAATATTGGAGGCTCAGGAAGCAAGAAGAAAAGAAACAATGTAAAGATCAGAAGTATGGTTACATATCATATAATGGATTATCCCTTTACTCATGAGTTTTACCAATCATGTTTTAATGACTGCAACAAAGTTATAGCACTGTCTGATACATAAGACAATGGTATTTAAAAATGAGGAAGGTAAGGGACTTAAATTGAAGTGAGGTGTCACACTTAACTAGGAGTGGTAAAATGTTGATACCAGCAGATTATTATAATCACATATATATATGTGTATATATGTATATATATGTATATATATACGCATGTATATATATAATGTAATACTCAGAGCAACACTACAAAAACTATACAAAAAGATATACTCAAAGCCACTATAAATAAATCAAGGGAGTACTAAAAATTCAAGTAAAAAATCCAACATCTTTTTATGATTAAAAACTCTTAACAAGAATGGTATACATTTAGCAAAACATGTTAAAGATCTGTATGCTGGAAATTTTGAAAAACTACTGATGAAAGAAAGAAGATCCAAATAAATGGAGACACAACTGGGTTCGTAGGTTGAGAGACTCAACATAATAAAGATGTCAAAATCCCATCGAGGTTTGTTGTAGATAAAGACAAGCTTATTCTAAAATTTATATGCAAGACAAGCTAGAATAGCCAAAACAATCTTGACAAGGAATAAAGTGGGAGGAATCATTCTATCTGATATTAAAGTTTTCTGTGTAGATGCAGTAATCAAGATAGTTTGCTATTGGTAGAGGAGCACATTGATCAGGATAGGATAGGGGATGAAGAAATAGACTCACACGTATATGGTCAATATGATTTCTGATGAAGGTGCAAAAAAAAATTCAGTGATGGAAGGCGAGTTTTTCAAAAATTAGGGCTGTTGCAATTGCATTATATCCATAGGCTAAATAAACAAACAAATAAAAAGAAAAAAAGAAAAAGAAAATAATCTAGACCTAAAACTCACATCTTTTTTTTTTATTATGTTAGTCACCATCTTATACAAAAATTAACTCAAAATTGATCATAGAATAGAACGTATAATAGTATAAAACTTTTAGGAAAAAAGGAGAAATATTTAGGATCTAGGGCTATTCAGAAGTTCTAAATATGACACAAAAAGCATGATCCATAAAAAGGAAACTGGATACTTCTGACTTCATCACAATAAAAAAACTTTTGCTATGTAAAACCCCATGTAAAAAAACTACTGGTTGGAAGCAAATGTTTGTAAGCTGCTTTTCTGAGAAAACACTGTTATGTATAGTATATAAAGAACTCTCAAAACTCAACAGTAAAAAAATAGTCTAAACAGAAAATGGACAAACAACATGGAGAGACATTTCAATGAAGAGAGTATATAGATGGCAAGTAAGCACATGGAAAGATGTTCAACATTATTAGCAATCAAAGAAATGCAAATTAAAATCTCCATTAGTTATTAGTACACATCTATCAAAATAGTA
Organism: Ailuropoda melanoleuca; assembly: GCF_002007445.2. Lineage (NCBI taxonomy): Eukaryota > Metazoa > Chordata > Mammalia > Carnivora > Ursidae > Ailuropoda > Ailuropoda melanoleuca. The sequence goes on along the minus strand of NC_048228.1, from coordinate 46,837,540 downwards.
AAAATCAAAAAACCAAAACCAACCAAACAAAAAAACCCCCCAAAACAAGCTGACAACACCAAATGCTGGTGAAGATGTGGAGGAATTGGACCACTCATACACTACTGGGGGGGATGTAATATTGTTTAGCCACTCTGGAAAAGAGGTTGGCAGTTTCTTATAAAACTGAGCATGTAGTTGTGATATAGTCCAATAACTGCACTCTGAGACATTTATCCTAGAGGAATGAAAACCTATGGTCACGTAAATTCCTATGCACTAATGTTCATAGCAGCTTTCTTTGTAATAGCCCCAAACTGAAATTAGCCCAGTTATCTTTCAACAGAGAAATGGTTAAACAGACTGTAGTACATATTTATATGCTGAATAGTACTACTCTGCAACAGAACAGAAAAGACCTATTGATTCATACAACAAGTTGTGTGAATCTCCAGGGAAGAACTGGAGTGAAAACAGCTGAGTGAAAAATAACCAATCACCAAGAGTTAACATTCTTTGATTCCATTTATAGAGCATTTTTGAAATGACAAAATTTTAGAAATGGAGACTGGATTAGTGAATATTGGAGGTTAGGGACAAGGGAAGAGCTGGGGGCAGGAGGGTGATAGTGTGGTTATAAAGGGATACAGGGGGGATTCTTACAGTGATGAAACTATTCAGTATCTTGAATAGGTGATGCATATAGGAAGCTACCTGCGATAAAACTGTATGGAACTAAATACACATACATGTACATACATACAGATAACACAGATGCACACAAGTACAAGTAAAACTGGGGAGAGCTGAATGATAGTGGTGTGTTTTATCAATGTTAATATTTGGATTGTGATATTATACTGTAGTTATCCACAATACTACCATTGGGGGGAACTGGAAGAAATGCACATGGGATCTTTCTGTATTATTTCTCTTAACCGCATGTAAATCAACAATTTTCTCAAAATTGATTAAAAAAAGTTATCTTGGTAATATGCCAGAAGAAATTCAAACAGTTATGCTTTAATTGTAAATTTAAATATTTTTTGTTTAAAGTCTTATTTGACATAAAGGGCAATATTTATTAACTATAGAATTTATTTTTCATGTGGGAACTGGATGTTGACACTTCGTTATGTATTTCTTGATGTACATTCAGTTATGAGACATAAAATATATTGGACATTTTATAATTATAAAATCCTTGATGAAATGGAACTATTGTTACTTTGTGTGTGTGTGTGTGTGTGTGTGTCCAGTTGTGTTTCCCCTCCTGATCAATTCTGACACTGAGTGTCATACAATTTAATTTAATTCTTGCACTAACTGGAATTTGAGTCATACTTTTCAAGTTTAAGGCCTCAGTTCCACGAGACTTCTATTTCAGACACCAGTTGCAGAGAGGGTGCCCAGGCTATACACATACTTTTGCCCAGTTGAGTACAAATTCAAGGGTTCCCATGACCAGCTTCAGGTTCAATAATTCATTAGAACAATTCACATAACTCAGGAAAGTACTTAATTACCGCCTGTTTATTATAAAGAATACAACTCAGGAACAGCCACATGGAAGACACACAGGGCAAGGTATGTCGAGGGTGTATGGTGTGTACAGAGCTACCATGCCCTTTTAGAGCACACTAGCCTTCCAATGACTCAGTGTTCACCAACTCCGAAGCTTGTTCAACTATGTCAGTTGGGAGTTTTTATGGAGGTTCTTTGCAGGCATGATTATTTAAACCATTGGCCATTGGTGATAAAACCACCTCCAGCCCCTCTTCCCTCCCTAGTGGTCTGGAGGTGAGAAAGGTCTAACCCTCTAAATAGGTGCTTGGTTTCTCTGGCAACCAGCCCCCACCTGAAGCTATCTAGGGGCCCCCAAAAGTCAGATCATTAACATAAACTCAGAGTGTTTGAAAGTGGCTGTTAGGTATAAAAGAAGACACTCCTATCAGCCCTATTACTTAGGAAGTTACGAGGTTTTAGATGCTCCTTGCCAGGAACCAGAGACAAAGACCAAGTATCTTGCTATTATACCACAGTGTGTGTGTTCAGTTCTTTTTAACTTAATGGTGTTACCAAGAATTTTTTTTTAATTTTTATATGTATAGCACCATAACAAAAAAGAAAAAAAACTTGCAATATTAAAATAATATCAATATATTCTGAGTAGAAAGATTATTCAAGATAGTGTGTGATTACATAACACAAGCTGCATTAATCAAGGCTTGCAAAATATATAACGCTCCCACTATTTATTCTTTGTAATGTATATAATGTTTGATTCAAACTCCACATGAGCTTAATCATTGGCTGTTAGACTCCTGTCCTGTTTAGTGCTGCCTTAAAAAAAGAAACATTCAGCACTGTCTTCTGATGGATAATGGATAATTTTTCAAACTTCTGGCTCCTTTTAGCCAGCTAGTGGAGATGAATTTGATACTTCTTTGAGAGACCTTATTCAGATCTAATAGGAATTTTTAATGTATCCCACCTATATTAATTCTTTGGCTTAATCTTTAATATATGTATTTGTTTGAGAAGCACTATAATGTGGTGGTTATGCTCAGGGATACTTGAATTGGACTGAGCTCAAGTCCCACTTCACTTATCTATTTTTCACCTGGGCCAATCTCTTCAATCTCTTTGTGTCTTTTCTTATCCATAGTAAAAGTATCTACCTACTTCATGGATGAACTCAGTATAGATGAAAAGATTAGAGCTGGGGACACATAGGAAGCATTATGTTGATGACGGTGATTGTTACTGTTGATGTGAAAAATAAGAGGTTGCCCATAGCATCTAATAATTTATGTTTGCATGCATCTCCCCTCTCAGGGGACACAGAGACTCTACCCAAACAGGGTTTCCTGAGTATCGGCGTGGCAGGCCCCTCCCCCAGAAGGCAGGCTGAAATCAAGAAGCCCATGTCCCGGGGCGCCCGGGTGGCACAGTCATTGAGCACCTGTCTTCGGCTTAGGGCATGATCCTGGCGTTCCAGAAAGGAGTCCCTCATCAGGCTCCTCCGCTGGGAGCCTGCTTGTTCCTCTCCCACTCCCCTGCTTGTGTTCCCCCTCTTGCTGGTTGGCTCTCTGCCACATAAATAAATAAATAAATAAATAAATAAATAAATAAATAAAATCTTTAAAGAAGAAGCCCACATCCCTAAGATCCCTATAAAGCAAGGAGCATGGTCCCGGTCAATAATTTGGGCTTTGGACAACCCCGCAAACTCTCTTCATCAGAATGACAAGAAGGAGAAACCCCCCTCAGCAAAGAACAGACAGTGAGTCTGTGGCCTCTGCCACAGAAATAATGGATATGGATGTAACCAAATTATCAGAAATGGATTTCAGATTAACAATGGTCAAAATGATGAGTAGACTTGAAAAAAGTATTAACGAAAATGTTACTGAGAATATAGAATCCCTAAGGATGGAAATGAGAGTGAATCTGACAGAAATTAAAAATTCTATGAGCCAAATGCGGGCAAAACTAGAGGNAGTCAAAACTAGAGGCTCTGACGGCCAGGGTCACCGAGGCAGAGGAACGCGTTAGCGAATTGGAGGATGGGTTAGTAGAAGAAAAAACGAAAATAGAAGCTGGTCTTAAAAAAATCCACGTACATGAATGTGGGTTACGGGAGATTACTGACTCAATGAAACGATCCAATGTCAGAATCATCGGCATCCCTGAGGGAGTGGAGAAAAACAGAGGTCTAGAAGAGATATTTGAACAAATTGTAGCTGAAAACTTCCCTAATCTAGCAAGGGAAACAAGCATTCGTGTCCAAGAGGCAGAGAGGACCCCATCCAAGCTCAACCAGGACAAACCTACGCCACGGCATGTCATAGTGCAATTCGCAAATATTAGATCCAAGGATACAGTATTGAAAGCGGCCAGGGCAAAGAAATTTCTCACGTACCAAGGCAAAGGTATCAGGATTACGTCAGACCTGTCTACAGAGACCTGGAATGAGAGAAAGGCTTGGGGGGGCATTTTTAAAGCTCTTTCAGAGAAAAACATGCAGCCAAGGATCCTTTATCCAGCAAAGCTGTCATTCAGAATTGATGGAGAAATAAAGACGTTCCAAAATCGCCAATCATTAACCAATTTCGTAACCACGAAACCAGNGATTTCATAACCACAAAACCAGCCCTACAGGAGATATTAAGGGGGGTTCTATAAAGGTAAAAAAGCTCCAAGAGTGATACAGAACAGAAAGCTATAACCGATACAAACGAAGACTTTACTGGCTACATGGCGTCATTAAAATTCTATCTCTCAGTGCTCACTGCCAATGTGAATGGTTTAAATGCTCCCATAAAACACCACAGGGTTGCAGATTGGATAAAAAGAAATGACTCATCCATTTGCTGTCTACAAGAGACTCATTTTGAACCCAAAGATGCATTCAGACTTAGAGTAAAAGGATGGAGTACCATCTTCCACGCAAATGGACCTCAAAAGAAAGCTGNTCACGCAAATGAACCTCAAAAGAAAGCTGGGGTAGCAATTCTCATATCAGATAGTTTGGATTTTAAACTAAGGACTATAGTTAGAGACACAGAAGGGCACTATATTATTCTTAAAGGA
>NC_048228.1:46832175-46832839 GCF_002007445.2 Ailuropoda melanoleuca | reverse complement strand
TAGGGGTGCCTGGGTGGCACAGTGGTTGGGCGTCTGCCTTCAGCTCAGGGCGATCCCGGCGTTATGGGATCGAGCCCCACATCGGGCTCCTATGCTATGAGCCTGCTTCTTCCTCTCCCACTCCCCCTGCTTGTGTTCCCTCTCTCGCTGGCNTATAAATAAATAAAATCTAAAAAAAAAGAGACATATAGATAAAAATACATTAATAGTAGGGGACCTCAACACCCCACTATCAGAAATAGATAGAACACCCTGGCAAAAACTAAGCAAAGAATCAAAGGCTTTGAATGCCATACTCGACGAGTTGGACCTCATAGATATATATAGAACACTACACCCCAGAACCAAAGAATACTCATTCTATTCAAATGCCCATGGAACATTCTCAAGAATAGATCATGCTCTGGGACACAAAACAGGTCTCAGCCAATACCAAAAGATTGAAATTATCCCCTGCATATTCTCAGACCACAACGCTCTGAAATTGGAACTCAACCACAAGGAAAAACCTGGAAGAAACTCAAACACTTGGAGGCTAAGAACCATCCTGCTCAAGAATGACTCGATAAANTACTCGATAAACCAGGAAATCAAAAAATCAATTTAACAATTTATGGAGACCAACGAGAATGAAAACACAACGGTCCAAAACCTATGGGATACT
>NC_048228.1:46648020-46832075 GCF_002007445.2 Ailuropoda melanoleuca | reverse complement strand
AAAACAAAGCTGGGGGCATCACAATGCCGGATTTCGAGCTGTACTACAAAGCTGTGATCACAAAGACAGTAATATTCCGTTGCATATATGGATCACAACTTCTTAATCCAGTCATCTGTTGAAGGGCATCTCGGCTCCTTCCATGATTTAGCTATTGTGGACAATGCTGCTATGAACATTGGNGCCCTTCTCTTCACTACATCTGTATCTTTGGGGTAATGCTAATTGCAAGCAGAGAAAGAAAATTATCATATGGTTTCACTCATTTATGGAACATAAGAAGTAGGAAGATCGATAGGAGAAGAAGGGGAAAGAAGAAAGGGGGGTAAACAGAAGGGGGAATGAACCATGAGAGACTGTGGACTCTGGGAAACAAACTGAGGGCTTCGGGGGTGATGGGATAGGCTGGTGATGGGTATTGAGGGCACGTATCGCATGGTCACGGGGTGTTATACGCAAGTAATGAATCATGGAACTTTATATCAAAAACTAGGGATATACTGTATGGTGACTAACATAATATATTAAAAATATTATTATAAAAAAAGAAAAAAATTAAATACAAATCACAAATATTTAGCTCTCCAGAACTACTGTAGCAGTAAGATAGAAAGCACAGAAGTAAGGCCAAATTTGCATCCTAACACATTCTATATTTAAATCCATGCCAAAAGTTTGCTAGTGAAAATAAAACACAAAATTGGTTGGTTTGCACTGCATGCTTTTATTTTAAAAATTGCATGCTTAAATAAAGTAAAACACTCAATGTAATTATAAATTTTATTAAATTCAGTCAGGGAGCAGTCGAAGTTATTGTTCAGAAAGTACAAATTTGAAAATTACCTTTTAGACTTTAATGCTAACTGATTGTAGGTATTTGTGCCTTTCCCATAGGCCCCACCACCATCCCCAGTACTCACACCCTACAGTATATCGTAGTGGTCAGGAGCCCAGACACCAAAGCTAGATTGCATAAGTTCATATCCCAGCTCATCTTCTTGCTGGCTGTGTGACTTTGACACTGGGGAAATTATTTATTCCCTCTGTGTCTCAGTTTCCTCATCCATGAAACAAGTCATACTAGTACAAATTTCATAGGGTTTATGTGAAGATTAAAGATATATGTATATAAACACACACTATATACACAAAGTGCATATGTGAAGAATATCCACTTCCCCATATATGGTTTTCTCTGAAACCATTGTAACTCTTGCCTCCTTTCTCTATGCGTAAGGGGAGAGAAGCCAGACCACACTGTTCAATAACACCTTCACTGGCGTGGTCTATTGATGTTTGTCTTTTGTTGTATCCCATCTCTCTTTCTGTACTCTTGTCCGGTCCAGTACTTGATACTCTCCTTTCAGCCACTTTTGTCAATATGGTGCTTTTAATTAAGCTACTTACACTGGCTGTCTAAAGTCCTTCTCACTAGTACTTTTCTTGTGTCTGTTGAGGCACAAAGTGCTAAAATAAGAATTTCTTGGGCCCCTGGGTGGCTCAGTTGGTTTAGTGTCTGCCTCCAGCTCAGATCATGATCCCATGGTCCTGGGATGGAGTCCTGCATCAGGGTCCCTGCTCAGTGGGGAGTCTGCTTCTCCCTCTACCCCTCTCTCCTGCTCATGATCTCCTCTCTCTCTCTCTCACACACACACTCTCTCTCAAATAAATAGATAAAATCTTTAAAAAAATAAAATAAGAATTTCTTATCCTCTTGCCTCCTCTTACCTTTGCCATCAGTTTTCAAATTCTTTTTCTTAGCTGACCAGCACTTAGGACCACACCCCATAAACAAATACACACGAAGGGGTGATTGACTAGTAGTCTCACATGGGACTCCCTTCCTTTGATGAAAAACCTGCCCATTTACTAAAGTATTGAAATTGGAATTGTGCATTTTTATTGGTGTTATTGGGTATGAGTAATTGAAGAAGTAACTAGACATCTTCTTGGGTGATGCTGACTTTAAAGATGTGAAAACCTTGGAGCTAACAGTGTACAGAAGTGTCACTGAAAGACAAGGAGAAGAATCTAGAAACTAAGTTAGGTAAGCATCAGTGTTTTTTATTTATAGTCACTGTCTCTCATTTAAAGTTACTATTTATTTCCTACTTTTTATTTCCTAAGCCGCTATCTAAAATTATCTTGCATGTTTGAATAATTGTTTGGGAACAGGAGATGTGAACAGAGATCTTGTGGGCTGTCTTTACCCACCCTATCTCCAAGGTATGTGCTAAATAAATGCAAGGTGAATGCAAGAAATAGAAGTGGGCCTATTTCATTTTGACTTCTTTTTGGCTCTCTTGCTTAAACAAAGGTTTTTTTTGGGGGGAGGGGGTTTATAAAACTTGAAGTTTTGTGAATATTAAATGAGAATTGATACTGAATAGAGAGGTTTTCGAAATCTGCTCAAACACAGCTTCTGCATTTTCAACACTACTGCAACACACATGTACACCAATTGCATTTATGTTATTCTTGAGGCCAAAAGAGGATGCTAACACAACTATAACTGAGAGTAAAGCCAGAACAATATACATGCTTTGTGACCTGTTTTCCTCTTCCAGAAGTGTTTCATTGACCTTCTCTGGGAAATCCAGGCCTAGGAAATTTTGAAGACTTCTCAGAATATAACCTCACAACAAGAGCTATTTTAGGGGGAAGTAGTGAGGCTATAATATTTAAATAAACAATTTGAAGCAGGTGTTGTAATGCAACCTTCTGATAAGCACCTTTAGTTAATTCTCAACCAGTATGTTAACTAACATTATCCAGGTGCAGAGAAATTAGAGCAGAGCCTTTGTGCAAATAAAAAATCAATCTATCAATCAATCTTTGGATATCAAGACCAAGAAAGTTCAGTAAAGTGCATTTGATATTAAGGGATAATGATATTGAACAAAACAGTGCTTTGTACTTGTTTCTACAAGATAAACTTCAATAACATATGGTTTCATATTTGGCATTTTTAGAATATTCCTTTTTCTCTCCATTTCTCTATCTCCACTTAAATAATTAAAGATAATGGTTAAAATAAATTATATATAACATGTTTTTCAAAGTAATTAAGGTATAAAATAAATAGTAGATCAAGAATATTTCCAATTATAACCTGAGCTGGGTTCAGATTTTAAAACTTTGCTGAATTTCCTTTTAAAGAAGTTATGGGAGAATTATACATTATTTGTTCCCTTGATATTTGGGAGATCATATGCTGTGACTTTGGATAATCTCAGATTATATCTGTTGTCCCAGCGTAATAATTCATAACATTCTCTTTGACTTTTTAAAACGTTGCGCTTTAGTTAATAAAGCAAATGCATATACTACCTAGTGCAAGGAATTTGCTTGTGAAGTGCTGCTATAACCTAAAAAATTCTGGAACTTTTCAGGGAAGAGCTATAAGCCACAAGTAGTGCCAGCAATTATTTCTAGTCTTAGCAAGTATCAGTTCTTCTGCCTGCTCATTCTTCCTAGTGCTGCTTTGTGATACATTCCTCCAAATATTTTCCAGTCCATACTTTTTAAGGTAAAAAAGTATTACTCCTTTGCAGCACATTTTATTCAAATGATAGTCTAAAATGCAAGTTCATTTTTTTCTAACATTTTATTTTTGTTGATTTTAATTTGAGCAGTACTCAAGACTTTGTATCATTACTTGGTAGACCTGAGGAAGGATCTTTTGGAAGTTACCATTGTTAGTTTCATCCCCAAGTAAACTCTTGGCTTCTCGAAAGGTCCCCTGGATGTAGCATAATGTCTATATCAATAGGCGCCTAACAGATATTTATTGAATGAATGACTAGGTAGAAATGACAGTTTTCTTAACTTAAGAAAATAATTTATTGTAAGTCAACAGCATTTGAAAATGATCTAAATTTATTTTCTTTAGGACCATTTGTTTTAACTTTAACATCTGAAGTAATGTTTTTAAACCAGACACCAGTTGTTACAATGTCCCCAGCAAGTGCTTTTCCATTAAAAAGAAGATTTCTGAGGGATAAAATAGAAGAAATAGAAGAAGAATAGAAGAATAGAAGAAATATATTTGTGCATAGAGCCTATTAAATATGAAATTAGGATAAAAGCAGAGATTTTTATTGAAACTAATGATCCTCCACACTGTATTGTTACAGAAAAGTCTAATATTATTATCCAAGTTGTCTGTCTTAATTGATCTGATTTCCTAGTTATCCAAACTACAATGAGAATAATAAAATTCTTACTTGAAGAATATCCGATCACTACTATCTACATTTATTAGGTTAAACACAATACACAAGTACAGTAAAGGAGAATTAATTAAATTACCCTATGTAAGATATTACCTGAGAAACTTTAACCCGTATATGTTTAAATATGAAGGAGGAAAAAGAGTCAATATGGAGGAGAGAATACCATGAAATAATTTAATTTCTTGTCATGTTGAATGGTTTTCCAATGTATTTCTGCTATAGAATTACTGTTAAAAGCCTATCAATCATTCTGGAGCCCCTTAGAAATATACTTTCCATATTATGTTTACAAATTCCTTTCATGGTCAGAGATATGGCTTGTGATTTTAGCCTAATATCAATTCAAAAAAAACCACCATATTAAAGAGGAGGAGAGATTAGGACACCAGTAGGCCATGAACTTCTCAGATGGTAATTTGAAACCACAGTTTGAAAACTGTATTTTAAGGGAAGGGCTTTGCTCTTTGATCATGTTATTAATCTCTCAGGAATTTAATAACACACCAATTTTATAATTTAACTAAGAGGTAGGCAATAATTATAATAAACTTTAAGTGTCCATAATAGCATGATGGGAAAAGAGAAGGTGAACAATAGAGTGGATAAGGGTTTTAAAAGTCTTTAATTCTTTAAGTCAATAGGAAGAGAATTATTGGCATTAAAATGGGCTGATTCAGGTGAATTACCAAAAGGTGACTGGCAAGCCACTACTAAATTAAAATGATTGTTTAAAGCCCACTAGTCCCTTAGGCTGCAGTTCAATCACATCAAAGCCTTGAGCTCTAAGACTTCTTGTCATTCCTAACCACATCTTTGTATACACGGTGATACTTTCCCTGCCTTTGTCACTCCTTTCTTTTGGTTTCATCTACCTCTTTGAATAGATTCTAGTTGTTAAGAAAGAGTATCAAATTATGTCCTTTTAGGAAAAAAGAGGTCTAGTGGAAATAAAAGCACAGCCACCTCAAAGTCAATAACTACTACCAAAATTGCTGGAATAAGGGAAAAAATAGCAACTTAATACCTCACTCACATTATTGTATTAAAGACTAATTTGTCTTATTTTCAAATTTAATTTGATGAGAATAGTTTTCGTAATGCAAAGGACTCAAAATATTAATGAATCACTTAACCCAGCTCTGGACTATGTCTGTTCCAGTAGAAAGGAAGAAGTTCTGCAAAACAAACTTCTTTGCTTAAATGTCTTTTTTTTTAACGATTTTTATTTATTTATTTGACAGAGATAGAGACAGCCAGCAAGAGAGGGAACACAAGGAGGGGGAGTGGGAGAGGAAGAAGCAGGCTCATTGCAGAGGAGCCTGATGTGGGGCTCGATCCCAGAACGCCAGGATCACACCCTGAGCCGAAGGCAGATGCGCTTAACCGCTGTGCCACCCAGGCGCCCCTGCTTACATGTCTTTTAATGTAAGACTCAAACACCAAAAACTGTATGCAGTACTTTTAGCATTTTATTCTACGGAGTAAGAAAATGATCTGAATTTATTTTTTTTGGAACCATTTTTTTTAACTTTAACATCCAAAGAAATGTTTTTAAACCAGACACCAGTTATTGCAATGTCCCCACCAAGTGCTTTTCCATTAAAAACAAGATTTGTTGAGGCATAAAAACATCTAGAAATATATTTGTACATAGAGGCTGCTAAATATGAACTTAGGATAAAAGCAGAGATTGTTATTGAAGCAAATGATCCTCCACACTATATTGTTGCAGAAAAGTGTTTGTCTTAATTGATTTGATTTCCTAGATAATTGTTATGCTCTTCAGCTCATTTTGTCTCTAGCACAGTCTTTCAATTAAAAAAAAATGAACAAAACCTTAGCAGCATTCAGAATACCCTGCCTACGTCTTTGAAAAGTTTACCTATTTCTATACTATGTTTCTTATCAGAATGATTATGATTATTTTATGTGCCACCAGTTAAGACACAAGAAGTTTAAATTTTTTTTCTGCTAACTTTGTAATTAGAATTAATAGAAAATATGTCATAGGGAGTTAGGGAAACAAGATGTGAAAACATAAATTATATGTAAATGATTCCTTTGCCTCATGGAATTTATAGAACTCAATATAACTTTCTTTCTTTTTTGGGGGGTGGTAATTGTGTACTTAATGCTAAATCATTTTCTCATGCCGACACACTTATCTATTTATCTGATAATGTGTTCACTTAACAATATTTTAGAAGTCTTCTATGGGTAAGGCTCTGGGAGAACAAAAGGATAATTTAACATAAAACCTGTGCTGAAGGAGCTTATGGTTAAATGTGAGTGTCAGATAATTTATATGATCATTAATACAAGAGAGATCAAGTCAAAAGTATATGCATCATTGTAGGGGAGCAATATATGAAACCTAATGGAAAAACAGGAAATTTGGTCATCTCTGACCTTCAAGAAAATAGTTGCCATCTTAAACCTTGTTAGGGATCTGTTATCATGTTTAAAAGGAAGTTGGGAAAGGAGTGTAAAGAAGTTTTTTTAGTAAGTCCACCTTTCAATGTGTAGTTAGCATATTATCAGAGTAACCTGTCAGAGGTCATATTCACAAGGGCAGCAGTTGTGTTTTTCTAATTCTATTCAGCACCTAGTTCATGGCTTTAATGTAATAAGGGTTCAGCAAATACTTAATGAGTGAATGAGTGGGTTAAGACAAAGACAGCTGAGTTTTCATTGGATTTAGCAATCAAATTATTTGCAACTTTGGCAAGATCTGGTATTTTAGTGAAATGTCTAGTTTCACAATGTGTTGAGGACTAAATGAGAGGTGTCTAAACATAAGCCTGTGTGCAGCAGCGCTTTCAGAATTTTGATTTTGGAGTAGGAAGGAAACTAGTTTGAGTAAGGGTTTCTATTCTTAGATCAAAAAAATCAGAGTATGGGTTTCTATTCTAGATCAAAAAGATCAGAGTATGTTGAAATTCTGGTGAGAAGCCTCCTGAAAATAGGCAACGTAACTAACAGAGCTGGCTCCATGAAAAGCTGTCACAGGCAGGATGCATACCATGAGAAGATAAATCACCTGTGTCTAGGTGGCCAAATCCCTTTCCCACCTTAGCAAGAGGGAAGACAGAAAACATGTATGTAGATACTGCTACATTTGTAAATCTGATGGCAGAATATTGAGGGAATTCTATTGGCTTTAGTTTTTGTTGTGTGATATTAAGTTTATTATTTTATATCGAACAAGGATGTAGTCAGAGCTTTGAGATGAGTGGAGACATTTTGAAATAGCTGCATGGGGAATGGGAAGAAAGCATTCACTAGTGAAACTGAGAAGTATTTCTAGACAGCAGGGAGTGAGCTGTTGGTGTTGGAGGCCACAGATCTATGGTGACACTGACATGCACTACTTATTTTTTCAGGCTAGTTCAACTGTCCAGGTACAGAAAGCAGACATGGAGTTTAAATCAGTGAGTGTGTGGTATAGAAACAAGCAAGGGAGTTCAGGACGTGGTAAGAGTGATTGATGTACCACAATATGGAATTGAATATGAGAAGAAATCAAGTGAAGACATGAGTAGATTATTTGATAGGGAGTAAGCAGAAGCATTTAAGAACTGGTTGCTTTACTGAGATCTAAGACCTAGTACGAGAGAGAAAAGCTGAGTGGTAGAGCTAGGATAATGGGAGCTGTACTGTAGTTGTTTGAATTTCAGAGTTTGGTAGTGGATCAGTTATGGGTGATGACGAGGTTCAGGGCATGGACATGAGAGTTGGATAGTAATGTTGGACTAGAAGTGAGGTTTACTAAAAGGTGAGGAAGTAAAGGAACTAAGAGATCAAGATTATCCTTTTGAACTTGGAGACACACAAGATGATACTAGCAGTTGGCATATAGGAAATGATGCTGAGAAGTACAAAAGCCTTCAGAGAATGTGGAAACATGACCAAGAGATTGGTAGATGAATAGCAACAAGAGATAGAGGGTACAAAATGCTACATAAGCCTTTAAAAATCAAAGGTTCTCAGAGAACTTTGTAGACATAAAGATCTAGAGGCATCACTGAGGATGACTACTAATCCTGACTCCAACATAAAACAGAATATGAGAAAATGAATAGATTTTACTTGTGAGTTTTATATGGGAGAACTAGGTCTGAAGGTGAGGACACAGAGAAAATAATCAGTGAAAATGTCCAGAATGCAGGTCAATTTATTTTTCATGAAAACATTTCTTTGGTAGTCAGTTTTAAGAGGGAGGAAAACACTGAAATATGTGGTCAGGTGAAAAGAATTACAGAATAGTACAGAGATATGAATTTAAGAGAGAGAAAATGACTGAAGAAGTTTGTGCTTTGGGTGGTGACCAAGGAAAGATAATGGGACTGTGTGAGGCATGATGGCTTAATATGGCCATTGGTTTCCCCACCCAGGTGAATGAGAGTATGAGACCCTCAGGTTGCTCAGAATTAGTCATCTATGGCCTAGGTTAGCATTTAAACTAGATCCTGAAAAAGTGAGTACGACATGGCTTAAAAAAGAAGCAAGGGAGAGTAAAATAGGCTGAAGGAATAGCACACTAAGATCTACATACAAGTATGAAAATACCTGTCAAGAAAGTGAGTGCTGAAAAGTTCAGTGTGGCTAGAGCAATAGAATATGTGGGCTAGAGTAGTAGTAGACCATAAATACATTGATTGTGAAGGAGTCAAAAATTTTGTCAATGCTGGTGATTAAATAAAAATCAATTTTATTTTTTCATCTCTGCAGTGCCACTCCCTTGCATAGTTACTAGCACTGTGTTAATAATTTTTGAACAAATACTTTTGTAGTGACCTAAATCCTTGAGGAATAGTTAACATGTTTGAATTAGAATTCAGAAAATTTGAGGATAGGCTGGAACGGGCCAAAAACAATGAGATATAATTAGTCTTAGCCTCATATCCTGAGAGTCAACCACGTAAGTGTGGAATGGGAGTGGTGTCATGGTGGTGACCCAGGCTGAAGAATAGCTCAGGACTAGAAAATGTAGGGGTTTTAGTTGATTATAGCCAAACACATGTCAATACCATCACAAATTGCCAAAAATCATGGACCCACAAATGTATATGGCATTCTAGAAGTTAAAACAGAAAAGTGGGTAAGAGCCCTATAACTTACATGTCAGTCCACACCTGGATTCTCATTTTGAGTCCTGAGCTCATAATTTTTTTTTATTATTAGCATATAATGTATTATTTGTTTCAGGGGTACAGGTCTGTGATTCATCAGTTTTACACAATACTCAGCACAGAGCACATAATTTTATGAGTCATATAGTGAGTGTTGGGATGGGCCAGGACAGAGACAGGTATAAAAGAGAGACTTTCTACCCCGTCCCTGCCCCCACATCTCCATTCTAGGCAACCACTAGTTTGGAGTCTCACTGCCAGCAACAGATATTTGGAGACAGCATGAAAAAAGGACATGTTGACTTCTAAAGCTCTTAAAAGCTCTTTATTTAATTTTCATTGTGTTTACTTTGTTTTGAGTACCTAATATGTTTAATTGTTTGATTGCATTATGTAACACAACCAGACAGAAATAACCCTGACTAAATGACTGTTCTGGGAAGGACATTCCTTGACTCATTTTATCTCCTCTGAACACCAAAATATTGACTGTACCAGCCAGGTGAGGTATACCCAGCAGCAAAATCTTAGAGTTCACAAGGTCCTGTTCTCCATCATCATTCTTCTGTGATAATCTATACGCTAGGGAGGGTTATGTTTTACTCAGATTGGCCTAAAGAATGTATTAAGATTCTTTTCTTTCCTTAAAATATCCTCTTTTGCCTTTAATATGTAAGTATGAAGACATTTCTCAAGTAGATAGTGTCAGGATCATGGCAACATAAGATCCTCCTTGTTTTTGTCACCTCCCCCAATAACAACAAAAATTTGGCATTCATCCATGGACAAAACTGTCTCTGTGGAAGTTGTGGGATCTAACACCATATGCTAAGGGATCTGGAAAGAGTATTGCCCATCTATACATTAGGTAATAGCCTGACAGACCTCAGTACCTGCTGTGAACCCTGAAGTAGTCTGTGAACCAGTTCCAGTCCCTGTGGGCAGTGGTCTGGAGCAACTGGAGAGCACTGACTTGGGCAGTCTTTTACAGAGAAACAAGAGAGCCTTTGTGGAAGTCTGACTTTCTAGAGGAGAAGTTTCAGCACCCTCTTCGAGCAGAAAAAAAAATACGGGTTTGGACAAATTGCAGTGGATAAGAAGAACAGTTTGACTTTACCCAAACTACCCATCCTCTAAGATCACACAGCTTAGTACTAAATGAGACCTATTTGGCCAGAGATTTCTCCTGTGGGGGGAAGGGAGAGCTGGTGAGTGAGTAACTAGCTTCTCCAGCTGTGCAGGATGCTGCCAAAGAGACTCATTTCTCTCTCACAGCATCTAGAGTCCTAAATTGGGAGCTCCATGGCTAGGGAGAGGAAAGAGATCAGGAGATTCTCAGGGATATAGTTCCTGCTGATTGCATAGTGGATTCCATCAAGAAGCCCACCAGTGAGATGCTGGGGAAGCCTATGTATGAATACTCCCAACTGGCCCTTGGGCACCCCCAGCACCTGCATGCCTCACCCACACGTCACCCCACTCTTTGGCTGGCCTTCTTGGCTTGCTCTAGAGAGCAGGGAGAGTGGGTTTTATTAGGAGGCTAGTGAGCATGCACAGAAAGAAGGCCAGGGTCTGTAGGCCAGAGGGAAACCACAAACTTGAGCTGTATGGTTAACTCAGGAAAACAAAAAGAGGCTTTCAGCAACCAGCCTGGTGAATTATAGGATTGAGAGAAGACAAAGAAGCTTCAGCTTTCTGCCACAAGAAGGGATAAGAAGTATGGAGCAGGTATATTCATATAAGGTCTGAGAAAGCCTCAGTATTTCTAACAGGACTGACAAAGTATTTCTATCCTGAAGGCAGTTGGTAAGTTTGTAGGAGGTAACTGCTGCATCAGATATGAAGACAGCAACACAAAACTCCAGGGAACATGAAAAGTCAAGCAAACATGATGTCATGGAGGGATCACAGTCCTCTTCCAGTAATTGAATTCAAAGATATAGAGAAATACAATTTACTCAATAAAGAATTCAAAATAGGTGTTCTAAGGAAACTCAATGAGCTACCAAAAAACACAGAAAAATAGTTCAGTAACACAGGAAAACAATACATGAACACAATGAGAAATTTAACAAAGCAAAATTATAAAAAAAGAACCAAAAAGAAATTCTGGAGGTAAAGAATTCAATGAATGAAATGAAATGAAAAAAAAAAAAAATCAGTAGAGGGCATCAACCTCAGAATAGACCCAACAGAAAAAAAATGTGAGTAAGAAGATAGGAACTTTTAAAACACCCAGTCAACAGAGAACAAAGCAAAAAGGATGAAAAAGAGTGAAGAAAGCCTATGTGATCTAAGGCACAACATCAAAAGAACTAATTTGTGAATTATTAGAGTTCTAGAAGGAGAAGAGAGGGAGAAAGAGGTAGAAAGTTTATTGAAAGAAGTAATGGCTCAGAACTCCCCAAACCTGGGAGAGATTTAGACATATACATTCATGAAGCTAATAGATTACCTCATTATTTCAATCCCAAATGATCTTCTCCAAGACAGGTTTTAATAAAACTGTCAAAAATAAAAAAGAATCCTAAAAGTATCAAGAGAAGATTATAACCCACAAAGAAACTCCCATTAGATCATCATCAGATTTCTCAGCAGAAATTTTACAGGCCAGAAAAGAGTGATATGATATAT
The DNA here is from genome assembly GCF_002007445.2 of Ailuropoda melanoleuca. NCBI lineage: Eukaryota > Metazoa > Chordata > Mammalia > Carnivora > Ursidae > Ailuropoda > Ailuropoda melanoleuca. The sequence goes on along the minus strand of NC_048228.1, from coordinate 46,820,074 downwards.
TCAAATGGCTGAAAGAAAAAATTACCAACCAAGAATGTCCAGCACAGTTTTCTTTCAGAGGTGAAGGTGAAATAAAGACTTTCCCAGACAAACAGAATCTGAGGGAATTCATTGCCATTAGACCAGCTGTATAAGAAATGCTGAAAGGAGCTCATTAAATTGAAATGAAAGTACAGTAATTAGTAACATGAAAATATACAACACACGAGTAAAGTTAAATGTACAGTCAAGTTCAGATTATTGTAATGTGGTATGTTAAACACTTAAGGGTAGTATAAAGGTTAAATGACAAGAGTATTAATAGCTGTAGTTACTATAATTTGTTAATGAATAACAAAGTAAAAAGAAGTAAATTGTGACATTAAAAACATAAAAAGGGAATGTAAAAGTGTAGAGTTATTGTATGTAATTAAAGTTGTTATCAGTATAAAACAGACTGCTACATTTATAAGGATGTTTTATGCAAGTTCCACAGTAATCACAAAGCAATAAGCTATTATAGATTCACAAAAGATAAAGAAAAGGGAATTAGTTCATATCACTGATCATTAATTCATTAATTCACAAAGGAAATCATTAACCCCCAAAGGAAAGCAACAACAGAAAGGAAAGGAACAAGGGAACTACAAAATAGTCAAAAGAGATGACAATTAGTAAGTCCTTTCCCAACAACAGTAACTCTAAGTGGATTGAATTCTCCAGTCAAAAGGCATAGAGTGGCTAAATGGATAAAAAGCAAGACTCAACTATGTGCTACTTATAAGAGACTCACTTCAGCTTTAAGGACACACATAGGATCAAAGTGAAGGGATAGAAAAAATATATTTCATGCAAATGAAATGAGAGTAAGGTAGCTATCATTATATCAGAAAAAAATAGACTTTAAGCCAAAAATGTTAACAAAGACAAAGGATTGTCATTGTATAGTGGTGAAGGGGTCATTTTATTAAGGTAGTATAATAGTCATAAATATATACGTACCCAACATCAGAGTACATAGATATATTAAGCAAATACTCAGAGATCTGAAGGGAGAGAGACAACAATACATTAAAAGTAGAGAACTTTAATACCTTAACTTTCAACAATAGATAGATCATCCAAATAGAAAACTAACATGGAAATTTGGATATGAACCATACTTTAGACCAAGTAGACCTAATAGACATAGAACATTCTATCCAACAGCAGCAGGATACACATTATTCACAAGTGCACAAAACATTTGCCAGGATAGATCATATGATGGGTTACAGAACAAGTTTTAGCAAATTTAATAACTTTGAAATCATACCAAGTACCTTTTCTTTCTTTTTTAAAAAAATTTATTTCTTTCTTTTAGAGAGAGTGCACGCATGAGCCAGGGGGAGAGACGGGGGAGAAAGAGAGAGAGAGAGAATCTCAAGCAGACTCCATGCTGAGCATGAAGCCCAACACAGGGCTCAATCTTACGACCCTGAGATCATGACCTGAGCTGAAACCAACAGTCAGATGCTTAACTGACTAAGCCACCCAGGCGCCCCCCAAGTATCTTTTCTTACCTCAATGGTGTGAAACTAGAAGTGAAAAGAGAAGGAAAATTACCCTGATATCAAAGCCAGATAGGGACACTGCATGAAAAGAAAGCTACAGACCAATATCTTTGATGAATATACATGCAAAAACTCTCAAAAAATATTAACAAATCAAATTTAACACCACATGAAGAGGATCATACACCATAATTAAGTGAGATTTGTTCCTGGGATGTAAGGATGGCTCAACATATGCAAATCAATAAATGTGATACACCACATTAATAGAATGAAAGATAACAATCATATCATCTCAAGAGATGCAGAAAAAGCTGTTGGCTAATAATCTTTCATAATAAAAACTCTCAACAAATTAGGTCAGAAGGAACATACCTTAACATAGTAAAGCCCACATATGGCAAAGCTCACAGCTAACATCACACTCAATGGTGAAAATTTGAAAACTTTTCTTCTAAGATCTGGAACAAGACACAGGTGCCCACTCTCAACACTCTTATTCAACATAATACTGGAAGTACTAGCTAGAGCAATTAGGCAGGGTGAAGAAATAAAAGGCATCTAAATGAGAAATGAAGAAGTAAAATTGTCTTTATTCGCAGATGGTATGGTTTTATATATAGAAAATCCCAAACCCAGTCAAAAAGCTGTTGGAATTAATCTAGGAATTCAGTAAAGTTGCAGGATATAAAACAGAAATACAGAAATCAGTGGTGTTTTTATACATTAACAATGAAACATCTCAAAAAGAAGTGAAAAAACCTATTCCATTCACAACAGCATCAAAAACAATAAAATACTTAGGAATTAATTTAACCAAGGACGTAAAAGATCTGTACAATGAAAACTACAAGGCTGGTGAAAGAAATTGAAGAAGACACAAACAAATGGAAAAATATCCCATGTCGATGGATCATAAAATTAATATTGTTAAATGGCCATACTACCCAAAGCCATTTTCTATTGATTCAGTACAATCCTTATCAAAATTCCAATGGCAATTTCCTTAGAAATAAAATAAAGTATCCTAAAATTTTTATGGAATGAAAAAGACACCGTGTAGTCAAAGCAATGCTGAGAATGAAGAACAAAGCTGGAAGCATCACACTTCCTGATTTGAAACTATACTACGAAGGTGCAATAATTAAAACTGTATAGTACTGGCTTACAAACAGACACATAGACCAATGGATTGGACCAAAGGGTCCAGTACCCTCAAATACATAGTCAACAATTACTTCACAAAGGAGCCAAAAATTCTTAATGGGGAAAGGAGAATTTCTTTAACAAATGGTGTTGGGAAACTGGATAACCGTATCAAGAAAATAGAATTGGATTCCTATCTTGCACCATCACAAAAATTAACTTGAAATGGCTTAATGACTTAAACATAACACCTAAAACTACAAAACTCTTAGCAGAAAATGTAGGGAAAAATCTCCTTCACATTGGTCTTGGCAATACTTTTTACACATGACACCAAAAACACAAGCAATTAAGGCAAATATTAATAAGCGGTGCTATATAAAACTGAAACACTTCTTACAGGAACACACAGGTGGCTCAGTTGGTTAAGCATCTGACTTCGGCTCAAGTCATGATCCCGGGGTCCTGGAATCAAGTCCTGCATTGGGCTCCTTGTTCAGCGGGGAGCCTACTTCTCCCTCTGCCTGCTGCTCCCCCTGCTTGTGTTCTCTCTCTCTCTGACAAATAAGTAAATAACATCTTAAAAAAATAATAAAAAGCTTCTTACAGCAAAAGAAGCAATCAATAAAATGAAAAGGTAACCATTGGAATGGAAAAAATTATTTGCTAACCATGTATCTGATAAATGAGAAGTATCCAAAATATATGAAGAACTTAAATAACTCAATAATAATAGTGATAAACTAAATAATCTGATTTAAAAAATGGACAGAAATTCTAAATAGACATTTTTCCAAAGAAGGTATACAGATAGCCAAAAGATACATGAAAATGTGCTCCATATCGGTAATCATCAGGAAAATGCACATCAAAACCATAATAAGATATCACCTTAAACCTATTAGAATGGCTATTATCAAAGACAAGAAATAAGTGTTTACAACAATATGGAGCAAACGGAGCCCTTATGCACTGTTGATGGGAATGTAAACTGATGTATTTACCATGGAAAAAAAGAATTATGTAAGTAGAGAAACAAAGAGAGAAAACTTTTGCCATGACACCAGATATGTAGATAAAAGAGAATCTTAGGATCACTTGAAAGCTTACAAATAGTACAAAAAAGTTACATATTCAGAACTGAAATGATGGAGATTTTAGGTTCATTCCTGTGGATTACACTGACAAAAAACAGTCTCTTGTATATATTTTTTTAAGTAAAACTTTCACCAAATGATATCAAATTGGGTACAGATCTTCCTTAGACAAAATAAAAGATACATTTTATTTTAATTCTTATGTGACTATCACAAAATTAATGCTCACTTGAATATTTTACTTTTATTATTTGATTTAAATTGCAGTGGTTTTTGTTTCTGTTATATGAAACTAATGTTTTTGTACTTTAATTCTATGACATATAATCTATGGCTATGACAAAAGTAAGAGAATGGTTTTATTTTATGCATGAAATTTCTAGTTCTGTGCCAAATATTTTATATGCTTTTCCAAAAATGGTTAACTATTTAGATAAAATATTGAAGAGTTATTTTACCACTTTCAAAACTTTTCCTGAAGAAAAAGGTAAATACAATAAATAATTGATACAATACATTCAGAGGGGAAAAAATTCCATAATCTAGTGGTTGCAGAAACGTGGACCTAAGATTTTAAATGTCATTCCAGTTCTGCTTTTTATCACAGTATACCCTTGAACAAATCTGTACTATTTGTACTGTAATTTACACTTATAGAGTGGAAATCCATTTTGCCTGACATGATATTTTCAAAAAAGAGAATGATAAAAGTACCAGTTATGGTATTTAAACTAGAGACTATTTATCATTTTAAGCAAACTGCAAAGAACGCCCTAAGTCACTGTTGAAGCAGCTGAAATTCATCCAAATCGGGTAAGACACCAGATAATTTGCTGACCAAGTCTTTTACTTATTAGACTGGGTAACCTTGAAAACCAATCCATTGATTCAACATTTAATAAATGTCAGCTTCTTCAAAGCACTGTGCTATTTTGGGGGCCAAAAATAAAGTTATAGATGACATATTTTCAGCCCTCAAGGAGTTTATAGTCCAATAGTAGAAATTTAACTAATACAAATATATTAAAATGAGACTAATGCCAGCACAGGAAGTAATAGGAGTTGGAGAAAGGGAAATGTAAATATGAAGAGCTTTTTAAGTAGATAAAGTAGTTTTGACTCCAGCATATGAGCTGAAGACTGCCAAGGCTTACGAACTCTTACCCAAAAATCTCTCCCTCACTATCACTTAGGTTTTGAGACTTTTATGTAATAATTAAATGCCAGTTTAATAATTAAAGACAAACATCTTGGAAATTTAACATCTCTGGATCTAATGCTTTTTCTAGTATTCACTTATGGTACCTAGCAAGTGAGGAATCTTGGGGTCATGGAAGGAAGAATATAACCCTGAGGAAGAACAGAACAGATTCTAAAAACTAAAGTCTTATGCTGACCTTCTTTTCAGTTTCATTACTCCCAATTTGAGGCTCTACTTTATGTGGCCAAAGAATCCTGATTCTTGAGGCTGGACTGAGGTGAACCTTGTGTATGAAAGGATGAGACCTCGATTATCTATGTCTAGACATAGACACCCCTGGATCCCTGATTCTTAAGGCTTGTTGCTTACCTGAACATATTAAGCTTTTCTACTAGAAATTGCTTCCTGTCTGCCTAGAACTTGGTGATATTAAGACTCTCATTGATGATCACCTTCCCCTGGATGGGTGACTCTACTGGACACCTACCACTTGCCCAGTGTTTCCAGAATTTATTTTTTGAATCCCTTAACTTTTCCTTTACTGTAATATTTAAATCTGTTGAAAAATGAACACATGTCCCCCTTGAAGTAGATTCTTCAATATTTATTTATCATTTGAGTTCACCCACATCTCCCATAAAAACTGGGAGTCATCCTGGACCCTTTCCACAGACCTACTCCCAATTTCTGGTCAGTTGCCAAATCTGCCAATATTACCTCCTAAAAATGTCCAGAATGTATTTTCTCCGATCCATCTTTAATACCATTTCCCTAATTCCACTCTTCTATACCACTGCTCTGACCACTTTTCTTTGTTTCCTTGGGGCTGCCATAACGAAGTACCATAAGTTGGGTGACTTAAAAGAACAGAAATTTATTCTCTCACAGTTCTAAAGGCTAGAAGGCTTATATTAAAGTGTTGGCAGTGTTAATTCCTTCTGAGGGTTTTGAGGGAGGATCTACTGTATGCCTTTCCCCTAGCTTCTGATGGTGGCCATCAAACCTTTGGTGTTCCTTGGCTTGTAGATGCATTATATTAATCTCTGCCTCCATTTTCACATGGTGTTCTTTCTTGCTTTTGTAAGGACACCAGTCACACTGGGCTATTCCAATATGACCTCATCTTAACTAATTCCATCTGCAGTAACCCTGTTTCCAAATAAGGACACATTCTGAGGTACTGGGGTTAGGACTTCAGCATATCTTTTTTGGGAGGGTGCATAATTCAACCCATAATAGCTCCTAACTGAATTTCCTGCCTCTAGGCTTGATGTCTTTAGATATAACTTCCATGCAACTGCCAAAGTAGCTTTTCTTCTAAACTGAAAATCTGATCTGTCAGTTTGTTCTTTAATGGTATTTAAAGAATTTAGGTCATATATGCAGTAATGTCCAAATTCTTTAATGTGGCTGAGAAGTCCATCCTCGACCTCTTTAGTTTCACTTCTTATTTATCTTAAAACTCTAGAATCCCTTACTGCTGTCTTCCCTTGAGCACACCATCCTTTTTCTTTTTGTCTCTTTGTGTTATCTTATGCTATCATCTTTATTCAGAAGTTTTTGCCCACTTTACCCTTGGTTTTAAGACCATCTCAGGCATTTTGTCACCAACAAAACTTCTTTGGCCCTACCCCCTCTTGCTAGTTTATGGTTCTTGTTGTAATTGTTCCCATATTCCACAGCATTTTTGTCACTTATGGAACAAGTTCTGAAAGCAAGAGCCAAGCACAGGCAAGAATTTAGGCCTAGTACAAATATGGTTCCATAAATTTAGTTCAACTAATGCATGAAACTCAAGCTTCATGTATGATTGTAGCAGATTACTGGATCTTGGCTTGTTTATTCCATTTGGTCTTTCACAATAATGTACCTTATATTCCAGAGACATTATTGTTTTGGCCTGGCCACCTTCTCCCAAGTGAGGTCCTAAAAACACTTTTGAACATTGGGTGAGAAGAGAGAAGCAATCACTTGGCATCTGAAGGATTCCATTTATTATGGATGTATGCGCTGTATGAGCTGGAAGCTGGGGCTGAGTTTACACATTTTCTCTTACCTACCATAATGTGGCACTTATTTGATGTGTCTTCATATTTTATATTTTGAATTTTAATGTATGGCAGTGTGATATAACTGCTATGGATATTGTAGACTATAATGACATTTATTAACATATTGAAAATAAAATTAACATTTTAATAAATATTCTCATATTATTAGAAAAGAAATAACCTATTAAAGATGTAAATAATAAATCAGCTTCACTGAGGGAAAAATCTACTTTTGCCATATGTGTGTGTTGAAAACTGTCCCATTATAGAATTTTTTTTCAACATCATGTCTACATAATTCATGCCCCTAGCATCCTCTTCCCCAAGCTACCCTATAAGCATCCTTTCACTGAAAAAAAAAATTCACATTGTATTTCTCTAAAGCTCTTTTCTCTATTCTGGCTTCTATCCAATTTGTCTTCCAACCATATTTAAGTCCTTTCAAGGGGAATAATTTTTAAAATTATTAAATTTCTCTATCATTTTCTATATGTCATTTGTACAGCAAAGTCTATTTTATGTTATGGTGGCCTTTTAAAATCATTTACCAATGTATTTTGAATATCACTCAGTGTTGGTGGATATGGATTTACTCTATTACTTGAATATATGGATGCCCTATAATTTATTTAACCAGGTTTTATTGATGGAAATTTAGATTTTTCCCTGTTACCTTTATCAAAATGCTGTAGTGAATATCCTTATATTAATGTCTTTGTTCTCTTTCATTAGCATATTTGTATAATTCTGACAAGTAAATTCCTAGGCTGAAGTATGCATATTTTTAACTTTAACAAAAATTTCCAAATAGTTCTCCAAAAAAGTTTTACCAATTTACATTCTTACTTACGGGCTATGAGATTTACTCTGTCAACCACCATGGGTATTATCAAACTTCTTTTTTATCTTTTCAAAGTCCCATGTGAGAATTGGTATTGAACTATATTTTTACCTGTACTTAGTTTTGAGCAATGTTGAGCATCTTTTTACATAATTATAACAAGGAAGTTGATGAGCCATTTTTTAATTACTACAGTCATTAAAATCAACAAAATTCAAGAATGTTTTTTGGCCTCCAGGAGACTTCATTTTCTATTGTGCCTGGAAGATCATGTTCAAGCACCCTCTAAGACATGAAAGAAGAATCAGAGAGTCATTTGTAGGCTCCTCTTTGAGAACAGATGAAATATTTTGGATTTATATTGAACAAGTAAAGACCAAGAGAAGAATTGATTGAAGTTTCTAAGACCATGGGCACTATGATAAATCGAGCATAAACTTACTCACTAATGATGAAATGCTATAATGTGTTCGTGATTGGGTGAGTGCTTTTATTGGCCAGGCATATTAGTTAAGGATTGAAATCAACTTGGGTGATTTTTTTCATACTAATTCACAGATATCTGAGAACATGGTAATAGGAATCAAATCATGCACCATTGAGTTTTATGACAGCCAAGGCTTGGAATTAACCCTGGAACTCTCACTTCTTTTGAAACTCAATAGTAGATGAGCTCGTTGAAAAGAAGTACAGCCTAGAAGAACCTAGGACAAGTTCTGTAAGAACTCAAACCTTTGTGTAATATAGTACTCTCTCTTCTACTTTTCTTGCAACTCCATCTTTGTTTCCTTTGTGGATTAAACTTTCTTTATCCAGTCATAAAATGTTGACCTTCCTGAAGGCTCAATCCTAAATTGTCTTGACTTTTTACTTTATGCTTTTTTATCCACTTTAATCCATGTCCGCTGACTCATACGTACATCATCTACACGCAAATGTATAAATTGATTGTCTAGCCCAGAATTCTCAAGGTTAGCGTTATTGAAATTTTGTGGGTTTTTGGGGAGGCATGAAGATCTGTCCTGTGTACTACAGGATGTTTGTCAAATTCTTGGCTTCTCCCACTCAACCTAAGTAATAACACCCAGTTGTGACAATAAAAAAAAATGTTTCTAGACATTGTTAAATGTTCCTGAGGGGCAAAATCACTACTGATCTAGCCTGAGGCTTCTTTTGAGCTCCAGCCCTATATATACCAATTGTCTAATTGGCATGCCTTTCGGATGTCTTAAGTAACTTCAAATTCAACATGCCCAAAGCAAATCTCACTGTGGAGCTCCTACTTTTACACCTGGGTGTTTACCATTGCTTGTTCATTCATTGACTCACACACTCTGGCTATGCAAGCCAGAACTTAGGTATCAGCTCCCTTTATCTAAATGTTTTAGTTTTCTATAGTCATGTAACACATTGCCAAAAATTTAGCAGCTTAAAGCAGCACACATTTATTACGTCGCAGTATTTGTGGGTCAAGAGTCTGGACACAGCTTAATAGGTTCATCTGAGGATCCTCCAAGGCTGCAGTCAATGTGTCAGCAAGGCTTTATTCTCATTTGAGGGCTTGACTAGAGAAGAATCTACTTCAGGCTCTTCTTGGTTCTTGGTAAAATTCATTTCCTGTGGCTGTATGACTGAGGGCCCTCACTGCTTGCTGGCTGTTGTGTTGAGGCTGTCTTCCAGCTGCCCACAGTTCTCTACCACCTGGCTCTCTCCATACACAGTTCACATTGTGACATTTGCTTCTTCAAGGTTGTCAAAAGAATCCTTTCCAGTTTGTTAATTAAGACTGTCTTCTGTGACATAACGTAATCAAGAGAGTGAAATCCCATTACTTTTGCCATATTCTGTTGGTTAGAAGCAAATCGTAAGTTCCACCTGTACTCAAGGAAAGAGTACTACATAAAAGCATGACTTATTGGGGGTCATCTTAGCATATTATTGCCCCACTAGAAAATCAGTGTATCACCAACATCTCTGAATTTCATCTTAGCGTGTTTATTCATGTATACCACATTCTGTCATCTCTTCAGCCTTCATCAAGAACCTGTTAAAACCTATCATCATCACTTACCTTGACTGTTGCAGTATCTTCTATAATGAGTTTTTGTTTCCAATCTAGCCCTCTACCACATGGCCAAGGTGATCTCCTTGCAAATATGCAAATATGTTCATATCCCACTCTTGCTAAAGTTTTTTCAAAGGCCTTGAAAAGCTCCTCAATTGTGATAAAACTAATCAAAATTTACAAGGCCTCTGTATAATCTAGTCGCTTCCTACCTAGATCACTGGTCTTTTCTCTCACTGCTCCCTTTTACTGTCTCTGCTCCAGTCATTTTGGTTTCTTTCAGATCCTTTGCTTCCTCTTGCCATAGGGTCTCTGTATGCATTTCCTTCCTTAACCTAAAAAGATCTTTCCCTCATCTTCACCCAGCTTCCTTTTTCAGAGAAATTTTTTGACTTCTATGAATATGAGCTCCCCTTGTGACAAGTTTCTCCTCTTTGAATTTATAATCGTCCCCATGTTATAAATGAGTATATGATTAATTGGATGATTTCTCTCTTCTCTACTAGACAGCAAGCTTTATGAAGGCAAGAACTGTGTCTGGTCTTGCTTGCTATTTGGCCTCAGCATGAAGCACTATGGTTAGCACATAATACGTATTTATTTATTTATTTTGGTCTTAGTAGATGAATAATTGATTAGAGAGAGAATTCAGGAAATTGTAGTCATATAGAAGATATGGATACTTTAAGTTTTTAATATTAACTGGTTCTAAAATGGGAATAGTAATTCCCTACTTAACAGTTATGTACCATGCAATTTCCTTTTTTTTTTTTTAGATTTTGTTTATTTATTTGAGAGAGAGAGAGAGTGCACAAGATGGGGGAGGGTCCCTGCTGATCGGGGTGCCTGATGTGGAGCTTGATCCTCTGGGACTCTGGGATCATGACCTGACCTGGAGGCAGATGCTTAACTGACTGAGCCACCAGGGCACACCCCCCCTTTTTTTTTTTAGATTTTTGTACCATGCAATTTCTGTGGATCAGGAGTCTGGATGTAGCTTAGTTGGGTCCTCTGCTTGGGGTCTGCTATGGTTTGGATGTTGTGTCCTGCAAAGTTCATATGTTGAAGTCTTAAAAGCCAAAGATGATGTTATTAGGAGGTGGGGACTTTGGGAGGTGTTAAGTCATGGGGTGGAGTCCTCATCAATGGAATTAGTGCCTTATAAAAGAGGCTTCAGAGATCATAGGCCCCTTTCATTATGTGAGGGCACAGAGGGAAGACACCAGTTATGAACCAGGAAGAAGGCCCTTGCCTAGAGAACATAACCATCCTGGTGCCTTGATCTTGGATTTCCAGCATCCAGAACTGTGAAAAAATATGTCTTTTATTTGTAAGATACCCAGTCTATAGTATTTTTTTATAGCTGCCCAAACAGACTAAAACAGAGTCTCACAAGGCTACAGTTAAATACTCAGAAAATGTCAGCTGAGATGAATAACTCAGCAATTTTGATTGAGAAATTAAGAAAATGTAGGCATTTGGAAAGTAGCTTGAAAGACTAATTTTTAGCATTGAAAGCAGAAAATTCATTATATGAAGAAGAATGGAAGTTCAAAGTGAAAAATAATTCTCTATTGCCTTAGGACCCCAAATCTTTCCACTACCCAGTTTAAAAGAATATTTTATGTAAATTCTACTAATACATATTAAATCAACATCATAAATCTCTAGAGACTAGTGACATAGTTTCTAATGTATACTTATTAAAGAACAAATTTAAATTTAAAAATCTATACACCATCTTCAGTATCACTTTGTCTTCTAAATAGTCTAATAATTTTTAGTGAGTATAGATTTTTTACATCAGTACCCATGCTATGTTTTCAAATTCAAATCAGATGAGGTATTTCCATTATTTAATTGATGCGTTTAGTCCTCTTATTTCCGTAAATAAGGTTACTCTACAATTCATAAGGCGTATGCTGTGATTCTAATGAAAACTAATCAACAAACATAAACTGACATACAAGCAGAATGGATTAACTTAGTTCTTCTATTGCATCATGTCATGTCTTTTTTAGTTCCCAGTCTAACACTGTACACATTCTAAGAGCCTAATGTCTAGTTCTTGAATAAACACATATATAAGGCTTTTATTTTAAGATATTACAATTAGAGGCAAAAAGAGTATTTTGAACTTTTTCCATCTCTTTCTGAAGTGTAATATATGAGAGCAAGACATCAGCTCCATGACCTTGGGACAGTTACTTAAATTTTCAGGTTACATTTTCCTTAAAGTTAATATCTATGTCATCTATTATTATGAAAATAAAACAAGATAATGCACACAAGTGCTTCATCAGAGGACCTAGATCATGCCAAGCATATTCAGGAAATAGTAGTAGTTGTTATTTGCTTTTTACATAAACTCATCATCATCGCTCAGAAATGTGCTCCTCAGTGCCATACCATGCTTGCTTGTCCTAAAATTCTTGCTAGGAAGAATTTTTAATTTTAACAGTAACATTTGTTTCTGTAAAAACATCCTACTCATATTGGAAGCAGTTTTCATGACAAATTAAGGTAGAAAGAGACAGAAGGGTATTATAAGAATTTATCTGTGACTTTTTCTATTTACTGAATCATTCCTTACAATGTCTGTGTATCTGTAGGTATTGGAAACGAGGAAGCAAAAGAAAAATATAGGGCCTTTTGGTCTTCCCAAAATACTACTTTTATGACTTGCCACCTTTTACAAAAGCCTGTGATGACTTTCTGTTGGTCCGAGGACAGCATGTGCAAAGTCAGAATCAGAGAGTGAGGTTGATTTATTATCAAGCCGTTTCCCACTGCTTTCATGGAAAGATTACATTACTATTCCCTTTATCTGTACCGCCCCCGCAGGCCTGGTCTGGTTGACTTTCCATTTCACGGACCCCACATGCCCAGTCTCGCTCTGCCCTTCCAGTCATGACTTTCTCCTTGCCTAGTGTGACCCCTCTATTTCAGAATTTATTAGGTCTCCGTGGCTTCTTGTGATTGCTTTTGTTAACAGTATGTGTAAACTTGAAAAGAATTAAACAAATATGAGAATAAAACCTGTCTGAAAAAGGTGGGTCCCCAACATCCAGATTTGGGAGACTTTCTCCTGTTGTTATAAGGTTCTTAAATGCTGGGGAAATATTTGCCCTCGTGTTCTTAATTACTGTATCTGAGAGCCACCAAATCTATATTTCAAGTTGACTAGGATCTTGTCATACTCATATATCCAACTGGCTATTGAATATCTCCTCTTGAATTCATTCAAAACATATTTTTCGAGGACCTACTGTGTACCAGGAATTTTTCTAAGGGATAGGAATGGTGATCAAAGAGACCTATTTTTTCATAAGTTTTTCACTCCATTTCATTTCATAATATATGGATATATTATTTCATTATAATTTCAGGTAGTAATAAGTATTATAAAGTAAAGTAAAAATGATTAAACAACTAGAAAGGGGGAGAGTGATATTGTAGACAGGTTCAGGATAGGTTTATCAGGGAAGACCTCTCTTATAAAATGACTCTGAATACAGAAGCAAGCTATGCAGATATCCTGCATAGATGTTCCAGACAGAGGAAGGAACATGTAAGGACCCCTGAGATGGGAGCGTGCTTGGCTTGTTTGAGGAATGGAAAGGAGCACGGTGAGGGGGGCAAAGTCAGAGATGCAGGAGTGGGGGAGTGGGGATGACCTTAGAGGCCATGCTAAGGCCTTTGGATTTTATTCTGTGTGAGGTGGGATGTCATGGGAGGGTTTTGAGCCAAGCAGTGACACAATCTGATTTAAGTTTAAAAGGACCACTCTGTTATATTGAAGATCAGTTGCAAAGGGACAGAGGGGAAATCAAGAAGGCCAGTTTAGGAGACTGTGTAATAATCCCAGAGACAGATGTGGTGGCTTGGCCTAGGATCAGAGCAGTGGAAATGGTGAGATGTGATCAGGTCAGATTGTGGATATATTTTGAAGTTGGAGCCAATAGGATTTGTCAGTGAATTGAATGATAAGAGATAAGACTTCTTCCTGGATTTTAGCCTTGAATACCCTATGGAAGCCTCCAGGTCAGTATATTCTAAACTAAACTCAATTCTCTCCAGGTCTCACTCTTCTTCCGATATTTATTTATTTATTTATCTATCATTTATTTATTTTTAAAGATTTTATTTATTTATTTGACAGAGAGACAGTAAGAGAGGGAACACAAGCAGGAGGAGTGGGAGAAAGAGAAGCAGGCTTCCTGCTGAGCAGGGACCCTGATGCGGGGCTCGATCCCAGCATCCTGGGATCCTGACCTGAACGGAAGGGCTTAAGGACTGAGCCACCCAGGCACCCCTTCTTCTGATATTTAAATTTCAGTCAATGGCATCACCATCTGCCCAGTGTCCCATCAAAGAGGGTAATATCCCTCCCTTATTTTTACCTTTTTTTCTCCTTTGCAGTCTACCCAAACAATTCCTAAGTCCTACCATTTTTACTACCTTTTTGATCTCAAAAGAGTTCATCTCTCGTCACCCACTGTCTTACTCCAGGCCGTGGAACTACCTTGTCTGGTTTACTCCCACAAGCTTCTTCGCTTGCTTTCAGAATATCTCCGTTGCTATCTACTCTCCACATGTTGCAGAAACAATCTTCCTAAAATTGATGAAACATTCAGGTGACTGCTAGACCCTCTGTGATCTGGGGGCAGCCTACCTTTCTTCTTCTCTCTTGCTGAGTTCCTCAGGCTTCTTATCAGTCACCTGTCCCCCTCTCTGACCATGTGTTCTTATGTCTGGTCCTTCATGCGTGCTCTTTCCTTTGCCTCAGAGCAAACAATTCCAGTTCCCTTCCTGGGAATAAATACACCCAGGCCTCAGGTCTCAGTGTAGCCATAAAACAATTTGAGAAGACTTCACTGGTTCATTTTTAGAAGGTACTACATCATATAAAATGAATTGTGTCCTTATTCTCTAAGTATTAGCTAGCATAGTGTGGATTTTCAAAAAAGTAGTAAATACTATTGTATGTATGTGTAAGCTTGTTTATTTCTCTCCACCTGCGATGATAGTTTTGCTTATTTCAAGTAGAGTTAGTTGGCTTTTGGGTCTGACTGATACAGTTTAATCATTGTTGAAATGCAGTCCTCTCAGTGGCTACCATGAACACATTTTTATCCTGAATTTTAGCAGAGAATTGTTTTGAAGAACAATTTTGGAGATATTATGTTTGATTTTTTTGTTTTCTGAGTGCATAGAATGAAGGTAAGGACTCCTTGTTTACCTACGCTTGCTACTATCTAGATACAATGCCTTCCTTCTCTTGGCAAACATGGAGGTTGTAAGAAAAACCTAGTGGGGCAAAGGAGCACAGCACTGACCTCTCCATACACAGGAGATAATAGAGCAGACCTGTGGACCCAAAGAAAGCAAAGTGAATTATACACAAATTAATTATACTAAAAAGATAACAGATTTTCCTTTTTATAATATGGTACAAAAATTTAAAACACCTAATGTCTTGTTTCAAAAACAGTATTTTGAATACACTGAGGGGAAAATAAATGTGACCTGAGGGGAAAATTGTATAAATAACTTAAGTTGAAATATTTTTCCTGATAGACTCTAAATTGTAATTTTTAAAATGCATGTGAGTTAGCAGAGCAGATCATGCATTCAGCTGGTGTGGTGAATTATATGAAGTACACAAGGAATTTGTACTTCCAGATGTTTGCTTTGGCATGTGATTGTAATGACATCACAAAAATATTTGAAAATTTATCTGTAACTGTGATCATAGTGTTTCAAAATCTGAAATGCAGAGTAGCAAAAATACCATGTAAATATTGGAGATTCCTTTCAGAAATAGTACATGCAAATCTTCCTTGACTTCTGATGGGATTGTGTCCAGATAAACCCATTGTAAATTGAAAATATAGTAAGTCCAAAGGCATTAAACATCTACCCTACTGAACATCAGAGCTTAGCCTTGCCTACCTTAAATGTACTCAGAAAGCTTCCATTAGCCTACAGTTGCTCAGAATCATCTAACACAAAACCAGTTTTTTACTGAAATGTTGCATATCTCACGTAATTTGTAGAATACTTAAAGTGAAAAAAACAGAATGGCCATATGGGTGTCAGCTGTTTACCCTAGAGATCGCATGGCTGGTGCTCACTGCTGCTGTCCGGCATCACGAGGGTATTGTACTGCATGTCGCTAGTCTGGGAAGAGATACAAATTGAAAATTCAAAGTATGGGTAAAAAACAAAAACAAAGTTTGGGTTCTACCGGATGTAATTTGCTTTTGCACCATCATAAAACTGAAAAATACGAAGTCCAACCATCATAAATTGGGGACCATCTGTATTTTCTTACAAGATACAGATATTTCCTGAAGCAGTCAAGTGAAATGATTTTAAGGTACTTTAAAATAATTTGAGTGCCCTGCTACCAAAATGATATTTTCTGGTGAGTATCATTTGTAGAAATCACATGCAAAAGAGAGAATAATTTAATTAAGCCAGTTTTTTTTTCTATTTCTGAACTATAAGTCTTTCTATTTCTGAACTATAAGGCTTTTCCTGTTTTTATTTAAATTATGATGTCCATCAAGACCTTCGACACATATTTATTGGGTGTCTCCTATGTGTCAACAATATTCCAGGGACAAGGATTCACCAGTTAACAAAAAGTTAAGTCCCTGCTTTCATGGAGGTTACTCTGGATAGAAGAGAGACCGTAAACAAGTCACAAGACCACATGTTGTGTGTTGCACGGTGGTAAATGCAGTGAAGGAAAAGGAAGGAGAAGAGGTCGATCAGGCGTCCTAGAGAAGAGGACAGCGGTGTGCTGTCATTTTTCATGGTATGTCAGGCAATGCCTCGTTGATACAGTTAAGAAGAAGTGGAGAAGAAAGCAAAGCACATTTGGGGGGAAAGTGCCCCAGGCAGAGTGGAAGCATGTGCAGAGAGCATGAGGGGGACACATGTGCTTCAAGGAGTAGCTAGAGTGGATAAGTGAGGGAGTGATAGGAGATGAGATTCAAGAGCTGTGGTGTGTGGGTAGGTGACAGCCTCGTGTGTCAAGGTTCTGAAAAAGATTGGGATTGTTGAGATGATTTAAAGCAGAGACAAATAAATGATTTACATTTTAAAAAGTATAACTGGTTGCTGTGTTGAGAGGCAAAGGGGAAGTGGGGAGAACAGTTAGAAGACTAGTTTTATAAACCAGGCAAGAGATGAGGATGGCATGGACCACGATGGTGAGAGGATGGACATAGAAAGCTGTGGCCAGATTCCAGACAGTTTGAAGGTAGTTTTCCAAAAATGGATGTGAAATGTGAGGGAAAGAAAGAACTCATGAATTTTTTAAAAGTTTTACCTTTGTACTTCAGTTTACACATTTTTTTTAATGCTTAGAGCATAATTTGAAATGTTTCTTCAAGTGCAAAACCATAGGTTTGTTAATTTTACTAGTTTTTAATATTTTAGCTCATGGCTCAAATATTTGTTTTCAACTGTCCCCCATGACACTAGGCAGCACCTGCAGCTGATACAGTTTTCCAATTTAGAATTATAATACTAAATTATTGTCTTCTGTCATCTTTCAAAATCTACAGAAAAAATCACAAAGACTAGTCTATGAGAAGCAACTGGTAGTGACCTATTTAATATCATTTCTCTTTTTCATTAAAAATAGATCTCTGCTGTGATTCATGGTGACAGTGTGCACAACTAAAAAATATGTTCCTAGCCTCTCTTGCAACTAGATGTGGCCATGTGACCCAGTTCTGGACGTTACGATATAAGAAGCAAGCCAGGGGCACAAATTCCCTGATAAGGTTCTAGGAAAGATTTTTTGAGACAAAGGTGACGTGATGCTTTCTCTGACTTCCTTTTTTTCCTCTTCCTACTTAGGTTTAAGATATTTTAAAATTTCATTTGAGTATTTAATGTCTTGGAGATCTGGTTATTTGGGGAATGTCTTGTCACTGTTTAATGCTTGTATTTCTTTTTTAAAAAGTTTTTAACTTTAATTCCAATAAAGTTCATATTAGTTTCATGTGTACAATATAGTGATTCAGCTAATTCTGTACATTACTCAGTATTCATCATGGTAAGTTTACTCTTAAACACCAGCACCTATTTCACCCATACCCCCTCCAGCCTCCCCCCTGGTTATCATCAGTTTGTTCTCTAGAGTTAAATACTTGGATTTGTTAAGTAATAGAAATTAGCATAAGGAAAAATTCTAGATACTTAACTCCTAAGTGTTGGGAAAAGGTTTGTCAGAAGGGAACATGGTATTAAAAATAGTAATTAGTCCATTATAAACTTCCTGGATTTAGTTCAATTCTTTGCAGCATTCTGGCATGTATGATTAGAAGGCCGTGTTTATCTTACTCACTTCTCAGTAGTGTCAGGTAGAGTTAGGATTGCCTCTTGCTGTGTCCTTAGTCATTATGTGGTCTTGGGCCAGTTGGCTAATCCAGCTAAGCCTCAGTTTCCTCATATGTAAAATAAGGTTAATAATTATTTTCTCACTAGTTTCTTCTCAGGATTAAATAACGTAATATATTTGGTAAATCCTCTGAAATCCCGTAGCCTATGTCTGGTACATGGTAAGAGCTAATTACATGCAAATTGCAGTTATCGTTGCTGTTATTATGTCCATTGGTATTCAGAGCTCTATATATTATTTTACTAACACAGTGAACCATTTTGCAAATGCAGGATGTGTTGAACTCTTTGTTTAGAAAGGAGGAAGGAGACTACACAGAGCTAGAAGGACCACAGGCCTGATAGAGCTACACCAAGGGCAGCTGCCCAGAGAGTACAAAGGACCTCCCACGAGGAGAAACCTTGTGAATAGCAAAGTATTGTTCTTTCCCTTTTTCTTCTCATTACTTTAATGTCACTGGGCCAAGCATCTCAGCACTTACAAACATCTTAATAATTTACTATACTTTTGTTGTGTCTGTTTCCCACCTGACAATGTCTAAATCTTATGTATACTATGCCTTATTGAATTCCTTAAAGTATTGTCTCCGTTTGAAAAGCTTTTCACCTGCTCTACTGTAATCTGAGTTGAGCAATCTCGCAGGCTTGTCTGTAGAACAGGATTTAGGAACTCATTAGAAATATTAAATCCAGAGGCAAGCACAGGTGCACAACTTCGGGCTTCAGTTTCATTTGCATAATAGAAGCTGGGTAATTGAAGCTGTCACTGGTTACCTGGCTAAACACAAAAGATTAAAACACTGTATTCAAGTATGGTTCCTTAAATCTGTCTACCTTTTACTCTTTACAAAGTTGAATGAATATTGTTAACATTTATTAGTATGCACAGGTGTGGAATTCTAGGATTCCTATTTATAAATTCTTTCACTGGAATGACCCGGTCTCTTTTTTAAACCTTATTTTTGACCTTCTGACTAGAAAGGAAGTTTTTGCCACTAAATATTTTTTTTCTTCTTAGGGTGGATACTTTTTGCAATTTTAATTATAGAAGAGCATTAACTCTGGGCAAAACAAAGCTACTGGGTTTCTCGCCTCAGAGGAACCTTAAAAAGGGATTGGAGAAGATTGAAGGGACTAAATGTGTAAGATCCACTCATTTCTCACAGACATTCAGTATTTCAAACAAAAAGATAATTCAAAAAACCTTCTAACAACATTTAGCAATACATATTAGATGTGTTTTAGTGCAAATTAATTCCACATCACATGCACACATGCTCCAGGGATGTTCGTCATGGAATTATTTGTAACATAAAATACTTAAGAAGCTCCCCGCAGTACAATATAGAAGTGAATACTAAGATGTCTTTTGCAGTGGTGTTATAAAAAACTGTGTCATGACCTGGGGATATGTCCTTGACTTCTTAAGTAGGAAATAAAAAAAAAAACCAAAACAAATATGTTGCATAGTATTATACACGATTAATGGAAATATACAGAAATATTGATTGGATTGAGTACTGAATTTAGGCAAATACAATGATCACTGGGTTATAATACCATCCTTAATTATTGCAATCTGTCATGGGCAAAAGAAAGGGTATTAACATCCTGAATGCTGTGTATTTAAAATTATTGCCCGAAGCAGTAAAAGTGAACATTTCTTGGAGGTGGGATTTAAGGGGATTTCATTTTTCTATTTTTGTTTATATCTGGTTTTCAAAACTTTGAGAAAATGAATTTGTTATTTTTATAATATTAAAAATAACCCAATAAAATATTTTAAAGAAATTTTCCTTAAAAACACAAATTATCCACAAGTTAAACAGACAGCTAATTTTTACAAAGAAACGAACTGAGGTTTTCCTACTACTTTATTAAGGTTTAGGAAGTTGAGATTACTTTTATAGCATTTCTGTGTGAGGTGATTCCATCTCATCTAGCTTTTGGTAGTTTGCGTTGCCTGGGTCTTAAGTAGTTAAGTAGTTAAAAAGTTAAGTAGCACAATGCATAATTAATCTTGGTAATTAGAAATAGAAAATTATCTAAGATTTTGATAATTTTTTTTAGAGCTTAACAAATTTACTTTTGTTATTTTTATCTATAGAAGAAAGATGATTTAGTGTAGTGTTAAAATTTTCCACAATTTACTTATCTCATTGGCTTTTATTTAGTGATTCATGAATTAGGAAGGCTCTAGTCTAAAAAACAAAAAGGAGGGCACGTGTTGTGAAGAGCACTGGGTGTTATACACAACTAATGAATCATTGAACACTACATCAAAAACTAATGATGTACTATATGTTGGTTAACCGAACATAATAAAAAAATTAAAAATAAAAAGCAAAAAGGAGTTTCAAAGAGTTTAAGGTAAGAGGGTTTTATAGTCAAACGTGAGCAGGAACAAAGAAGTTATACTGGGCATTTGCTGATTGGGTATAGTAGGGTTGTTTCCCTTATGTGGAACGAAGGGAAGTCTGGGAGCCAGGTCAGGTGATGTGCTGAATGCTTGACCGAATCCTTCCTTTTCTGTGAGAGCCCAGCATAGAAATTTAGTTGTTTTGGTTTGCTGACATAGGGCATAGCATAAACAATTCTGTCTTGGGCCAAATTTAGTTATTTTAACAACAGCAATCAGTTGAATATAAAAAAATAATAGTAATGATTTTTTATTTTTATGTCTGGAATAAAAAGACATTTTCTTCTTATTTCAGAAAGTTAACCACTGGTTCATGTGAAAGAAATGTCACTAAAATAAAGACATTTTCATTAACATGGTTATGGGACAAAGATATTTTAAGGAATTTTATGGGTGACATCCTCTAGTTTACAGAAAATAAATGAATTTCTTGATCAGCATTTTAAGTGAATATGGATTCCCACTCTTTTTTAATGTAAGAATGATTAAAACCATTGGCCAGCAGGAATAATTAGAGATAAATTTATAAGAATATCAATAAGTCGGGGCACCTGGATGGCTCAGTCCTTAAGTGTCTGCCTTTGGGTCAGGCGTGATCCCAGCGTTCTGGGATTGGGCCCTGCATCAGGCTCCCTGCTCCACTGGGAGCCTGCTTCTTCCTCTCCCACTCCCCCTGCTTGTGTTCCCTCTCTCACTGGCTGTCTCTCTCTGTCAAATAAATAAATAAAATCTTAAAAACAAAAAAAAAGCATATCAGTAAGTTTTAATATTCTAGATTCAGCAGACTTTTTTCACTTGATTTCTGATTAATAAAAATGATAAGGATTGAAAGAGAACTTTCATCCCACCCCTGTGCCAGTCCTGGATGAGACAATGTGATATAACCGCATGACAGAAGAAGGAGACTCATAGTTTAGCCACTTTGTAGGTGTGCCTTTCCCATTAAGGAGGATCATCTTCAACCTGGTAGGGCAAAGTACATATCATAAAAATATAAAAAATTAAGAGTGAGACCTATTTTCTAATTCTCATTTCTCAGTCTCCACAACTCACAGGAGGTTGAGCAGAATGGTCATTCTGCTTGTAGAGTCATCTCTAGGAATGGGTGTCCTGCTAGACCACCCCATCCCAGTTTTCCAAATGGGAAGAAGAGTTCAATTTCAGAAACTCTAGACTGAGGAGCTTCAAGTCAATCCCTAGCTGTGTTTTGGAATATAAACTACTGATTGGTGAACAAGTGAAGGAGAGACATTAACACTGGAAGAGAAACTTGATTCATAGGAATGAAAATCTTAACAAGCTCTTTTCCTGTTTTGATAAATTTACTAGCTTGGTTGTCATTCATTTAGCATTGCACTTTAATAAGATGTGACTGAACCTTGCAGATACCTTGGGCCATTAGTTAAAAGTGGCTTTAGGTTTGTTGAGATCTGTATGTGTCAACAGCACGATGTTAGTGCTTACAAGTGTAGATCACCGATGGTCTCCCATTGTAGTCTCAAATGACCACCTGGAGAGTATAATTCTGAATTATGAGAATTTAATTTTGTAGGAAATACGTACAAATTAGAGGTCATTCAGAGGAGGGTCCTCAAGCTAATGAGAGCTCCAGAACCATTGTGTGTGTTAAAGGTGTTAAGGAACTGTTGCTATTTAGCATAAAGAACTAAGGTCCAAGGTGATCACATAAAAGCTATTTTCAAGTAGTTGAAGATATGCCTGATGGACAGATGTAATTATGGGGTTTAGGAAAACAAAACTAGAAGCAGTGGGTGGTAGTGAAAGGGAGGAAAATTTAAACTCATTGTTAGGGACCATTTTCTAATCATTAGAACTGTTCAACAGTGGGATAAATTGCCTTCAAAAATTCTCTGCCATTGAAAATATTGCAGCAGAATCAGAACTACGACCTTTCAAAGATGTCACTAAGTGGATTCCTACACTGGGTAGGAATCCTTAGATTCTCTAATTTTATGATTCTGTAGTTTTGTTCTACATAAACAAATTTGGATAATTATTCCACCAGGTAACTCTGAATCATGAGACATATTGTATCACTTAAAATCTTTTAATTATATTACTCTAAGATTCATCAGATGTATAGTATTTTATTAACAAAGAATAAGAGAAGAATGTTGAATCTTCCACAGCTCTTAGATTAAGGTGCTTTAAAACCTATTGCATATGCAGTAGAGTTCACATTTCTCAATTGTGAATTTTTTTTTTAGTCAAATGCACAGCTTTTGTGGATATTTTCAAATCAAGGACAACTTTAAAGGACATATTGGTGGTTTTCCAGGGTTTTCCTAAATTAGAATCTGTCTACAATTTCTCTTACTAAATTTAGGTAACTGACAACTTAACACTAATAAAATGCTCTCATTTACAAATGAGATATACTGGTTATTTTTCTTAAGTGTGTCTATACACCATCTTTGGCACACCTGTCCTGTATTTGGACAGTTCTTCAGATTCATATGCTTTGGACTTCCGTTCTAAAATACCTGGAATTTGTTTCAATTAGGTATGATAAGGTAACAGGCACAGAGATAACTGCCTTAGAAAGAAGAATTTTTTACTTATGTTTTCTAGGGAAAGGGAGCATGACATGCTGTTCAGGGCCATATGGAGAAGCACTGGGTTTTGTCAACCAGCAGAAGCAAGAGTGAAGGGGAGAGCATGGACCAGAGCCTCTATTGTGTTTTCCATGGGAAAGACAAGGCAGGTCAAGGGAAATGCTTACGATTGACTAGGCTGAATAACATCAGTAGGCTCTGGGCAAAATGGGTGGTCTCTTGTTGTTCATTATGTGGCTTTCGATGATTCAGGGAAGGAGAAATATTGGCTTGGTGTGTAAGAGTTAGATAAAGGAGATGGTTGGGAACAGAGTCCCAGTTCATTGGAGGGTTTGTAATATCTTTATATGCCTGTGAAAGCTGAATCATAGAAGAGATATAAACAATTTTGGCTATTAATTTGGCTCTGTGGTTAATGGGTGTCAGTAGACAAATAGAAAATTAAAACGCACACACACACACACACACACACACACACACACACACACACAACACTTCCCTACAGTAGAAGCTAGAGATCATATTCCTAGCCTCTCTTGCTGTTAGGGCATAAATATGGGACTTCGGCTTGACTAATCAGTGCATTGCAAGAGATTTGAATTTGGAGGTGATGGAAGCAAGAACATTGGGAATCCTTCTTTTGGTGAGTAAAGCATCTAGTTCTTGGGGCAACAGTAGAGAATCTTCTGGAATTTAGTCTAAGTATTTTTGATGTAAGCTACAGAGTCTGTAAAAGCTGCAATGTCTTGGCCAAATGCAGAGGCAATATTGTTTTTGCCAAAGCAGTCAATTCATTGTGATTGAACATTTTCCAATAGTTTCTGAGTCTGGATTTCTGTATGCTCCTTAAGATCCTTTATAAATTACATTTATGCTTAACCTAGCCAGAATGGATTCTTTTGTATATAACTAAGAACTTTGAGATAATTTGGTGAATTTATAGTAGTCTGCATTTTCCTGAATCTTCTAATAAATAGAGAACACAAACATAAATAGTTGGAGATATATTTAATTATGTTTAATAGATATGAATATCAATAAAAGAATTCTGGTTTGACTATAAGCAGCTACTGTACCATATGAGGAAATGGAGAAGCAGGTTAATAATATAAGAGTATGTAACTCTAATATCCCAAACAGGGACAGAAGAAAAAGTAGGCGATTTAATTCATAAACTGCAATGATAAATGACTATTTTGATGACACAAGACATTAGAGGAAAATGACTCTATAATGAGCAACTTTAGCTAGAAACCAAAACAAAGTCTGTTTGTGTATAACAGAGGGAGGAAAGACAGAGCTGGTGATCATACATCGGGTTATCCAACACCACCCTGCACGTGGATAGCGAACTAAAAAGCTCTGGTTCAAATAACTGGTTGGAGTGCATATTCTCTCCGTATGTAGATTTTATTTCCATGATGTAAAGTAAATATTGTGTTCTTGAAACTTAGAAGTAATGAAGAGTTCTTAATACGCCACAAATGGCCCCAAGTAATTTTTTTTCAGTGTCATATAAGAAACCTTTGTAGTGATTAGTGGGGAGCTATCTAAGAAACCCTTTCAACTTTTGCAAAGCTCTCTTATGTTCCTTTGATGGGGATTTTTATACTTGATAATTATCAGAGCCGCTAACCACAGAGAAGGATCAGAGAAGCAGATGATTCAATTCTTGCTCTGATCTTGATGTCTTAGTCAAATTAAAACCTTGTTACAAAAGAGAAATTTGCTTCCCCTAAGACATTTAGTAATATATTTTGCCTTTTCCAAAAAACATGATGGAGAAATTATTTTATGTGCTTTAGACATAATATGAACAGAAATTAAATATTTCACATGACAGGAAAGATAATTGTGAGAAATAATATACATGAAGTTTTTTCCTAACTTTCCTTAGACATTGTAGAAATATAATTTCTCTGTTTACTTGTATTCTATTCTATATAAACATGGTTAAGTTTATTTGAACTCTTTATTTCCATGTTGCTACATTGTGGTTGGTAGTTCTGATCATTATGAGGATTAAACATTTCTTCAAAGAAATATGGGTTAGTTCAATCAAATTTATAAATGTGTGAAAGATACATGAGTATTTTCCTTCTTAGCATTATGCTAGTTAAGAGAACCTTAGAATGTTTTTGATGTAGTGTTATATACCATTTCTACAGGTTTATTTGTTGTACTCACTGTACCTCATAGCTTTTATCGAGCTCTCTTATTATCTGTTTAATGTTCTGTCTTCCCCCATTGGATTTATAACTTTTTAAGGGAACGGACTATATATTATCACATTTCTTCCTCTAGTTCTGACCCTAGTAACTGATGCAATAGGTAATTCATATAATAATTCATTCTGTTCACAGACATATATTGAAGCAGTCTGCTACTCTTTGGGTGGAAAGAGTTAAGGAAAATAGATAAGGTCTTGGTCTCACTAGATTGAGCCCAGTGAGAATAATAGACATTTAATAAACATATAAAAATAATGTTATTAGTGCTATAAAGAAAAAGAAAGGGATTCTATGTGAATTTATGGGAACTCTAAAATAATGTGGTAGGCATTCCAGGTAGTTTAGATATTAACATGTTACTAGGCCACTACTGAGCCACTGGCCAAGGATGAAAAAGGGAATCAAGGACAGAAGTTGTATTCATGAGAAAAATAAGAAAAATCCATTGTAAAACATGAGAGCTAGGTTCTAAAAATACCCATCTATGTAATTATGGAAACTCTAAGATACAAGAGGCTCAGGTTGTATGGCAACAATGTATTTTTGTCTTATCTCTGTGAGGAGAACCCTACCATCTCCTCCCTGTTTGAGTTTGTGTGAGTTAGGATGTCGATAACGATACGATGACTTGCTTAACTCATTCTCCCCCGCATATTGCTATATGGTGAAATAACATTTTAATCTGCTGCATTTCCCAATGCTGTGATTATCTGTCATTGAAGTTGTGTAATTGGGCCCTGTCTGACCCAGATTAGAATGGAGATCAGGGAGGACTCTGAGGATATGTTTAAGTTGATATGCGTGGATAAGCAGGAATTAGAGAAACAAAACAAAAGAAATCCCAGGTAGAATTTTCAGCAAAGGAAGTATCTTGTATGGAAACTAAGGTGAGAAAGACATCACATGTTTTAAGAACTATACATGGCCTGTGTGGTCAGATAGTAGTGAGAGGAAGAGAGTGGCAAGAAACATCTTGCAAAGCTTTTCACGACAGGTTTATTATTTTTATGTTTAATTCTAAATTCTACAGGAAACAACTATTTAAAGGCCTTTAATCATGCAAACAACACATACACACATATTTTTTCAGGTTCTGTGGCTTCAATGAGGAAAATTAATTGGAGAGTAAAATTTGATACATCAGCTAAGACGCTACCATAATATTTAACATCAGTGATGATGGTGGGTTGGATTTAGAGTAGTGGCAAATAATTCAGAGTTTGAATGGATCTGAGATATGTTATAGAATAAGACTTGGCAAGACTTGATGAAAAGAAAGACTATATGAGTTAAACTATTAAAATGTTTACAACAGAATTTCCAAAAACATATATGTTTATATGTATACTTGTTGTACATATATATATATTTATGAATGTTCTGTGAAATGACAAAAATGATCCTGTGGTTAAATAAACTTTGGAAACACTGAGTTTAGGCATAGTTAAAGAGGTTTCTTCATTATAAGACTTTTCAGTGCTTTTAAAAATATGGTAATGTGCATTGTGGACTTTCAGCAGGATGACAATGGAAACTCCTGATGGAATTCTTGTAGGCTTAGTCTCTTACTGAACATACTTTGTGATAGCAGCAGATGAGCTATCATAGAAATATATTTAATAGTTCATATTAAATCTGTACTTTAATGAATTCTTTTAGTGGATTGAAAGTATGTATTTATGTGTTTTAGGAATTGGTGAGGAGAAGGGGTTTTGGAAAAAAAAACATTGAAAGCACAATATAATTTTTAGTGACTTTATTAAACCCCAGAAAAATGTATATTATAAAATTCACTTTCTACTTGCTGCAAAGTAAAGAAATGAAAATTTATCTGCACAAATTATTCTTTGTGAAATTTTTTCTCTGATCATTCAGACTCCTTACACATTACCAGTTCATTAAATAGCACAGTCATTTTTATATTATGTGGAATTTAACAGCCTGTTAAATGCTATTATAATTTAAATATTTTATAATGACTGTATGTGATAGTAGGATAAAACAAATGGAGCTACTTAAAATTTCACACACTGAAGGCCTAATCTGCCCATCACATTGAATTTTATTTTTCCAGAGGTGCCTGTGTGGCTCAGTCAGTTAAGCACCTGCCTTTGGCTGAGGTCATGATCCCAGGGTCCTGGGATTGAGTCCCATGTCGAGCTCCCTAGTCACTGGGGAGTCTGCTTCTCCTTCTGCGCCTCCCCCCTCTTGTTCTCTCAGTTTTTCTCTCCCTTTTGCTATTGCTTTCAAATTAAAATCTTTAAAAAAAGGTTTTATTTATTTAACAATCGAACTTAAACCTGTACTAGCCATGTGTGGCATATAAAATTATGAAAAAGACATGACAATTATATCTAGTAAACATTTAGCCAAAATTAATATTTATTGATTGATAATAAGTACAGATTGTCCCCTTATGCTTTAATTGAATCAGCTGAATCCTGAGTCAGCATATCCAACTCTTTCCTTCTTATATTTACATATGCATTTATCTACATATGTTTGGCTGATCTGATATAGGCAGGTTATACTTTTATAGCCAAGTCTCAATTGAATGCTCAAATATCTCTTGATTTTTGGTTAGGTAATATCTTCTTATTTAAGCGGTTTGAAAACAGATTCTGTTTTATTATAAATTATTACTAATTAGTCATATCAAAAATGTTGGGGTTTTGCCCCATCCCTCTTTTAATCCCTACCACTCTTATCTTAATGTTAACACTGTCCCTAACTTAAATTCCCATATGATTCAGATTGTAACAATGTATATCATTTAGATTTTCTAAATATTAAAAAATATCACATGCACATTTCTAAAACTATGAAATATGAAGGACAGAAGTTACCTCTTCATATAAACTGAGCTATGCTATAACCACATAGGGAGAACTTCTCAGTTAAATTTTTTCCCTCCTTCTTGGAAGTGGTGGGTTTTATAAATTTAGCAGAAAGCTGATAAAGAAACTTGAAAATATATACGCATATATTTATATATATATAGTTAACATATATATATTTGCATATGTATATATGTATGTATAGTTAATGCTGGGTAAGTGACATGGGCCCTGCTTCTGGTAGCTCTGTTAACTGTTTGAAACATTCATGCCAATATTTGGTCAGGTGTGCACTTCCAGTGTAAGCCAAAGTTCTGATAACCGTGGAAACTGTGCAACTGAAGTATGTGAGCCATAATAATATATTTTTAAAATCATTTACTCTGTGGAGTTTCAAATATCTTATAATAAGTGTAGTTTTTACAATTACCTTTTCATTTTATTAAACAATAAAATATGCAGTATTAAGGTCCTTACAAAGGCATTTCCTGTCCAATAGATTATGTAAGCAGCAATCAAATTTTTATAGTAGATTTTTCAGCTGACAACATGCCAACAATGTCAAAATGACTAATGGTCTAAGCTTTAAAAAATGACTTCCTAATCCAATTATTTCTTGTAAAGGATAGCACATTTTAAAAATCTTTAATTTAGAATTAAAAACCATGATAGAAAGATAAAATATAGATAAATAAAATATATTTGTTCTGATAACAAATGCCTTGTTATTTCTAATTCTTGTATATTCTAAGTCAAGGTATCAACTAACTGTATTATAAGTAATATCATGTGTTAGCATTTTTTTTCTTAGAATGAGTTTTAGCTTTATACATGGAAATTCCGGTGCTTAATTCCTCCAATATTAAACTGAAGATTTCTTCACAGGACTAATACTAGAATTTTTGTGTATGAAAGTTTTTCATTTAAGTAAAATATCTGTTAATGTTTTTAAAGGAGCTGAAATAATTAAGATAAAAACATAATGACATTCTGTGCCTTTTGAGGAAGTTTTTAGATACAAATAGTCACTCAAATAATAAAATCTAATTTGTTTTCTTTTTTGGGGCAATATAACAATGCTGCTTGGGATATCAATTAATAAAGGGTATTAAAATATTATTAGCTTAAATTAGAAATATGGTACTAGTTAACTCAGGTTACCACACTTGATTGTTTTTATAATTGGGAAAATATAAATAGAATCTGGTGTTGCTAAGTGGAGAGTGTCCTCAAGTGTAAATGAAAAAGAAATATACATTTTCCCTGGCTCTGAGGGTCTGACCTGTTAAATGTTTTTATAACATATATATATATATAATTGTGCCACCAACTCTGCTCCAACCAGGTGAAATTCTCAACCAGAATATCATGGGTCATAATGGTTTTTGTTGGAAATGAGTAGTTTATTTTATTATCTAGACTTTAAAGTTTTCTACTATGTCTAAGTGTTTGTACAGTCCATAATATTAGAAGGAAACTGTAGAGAGGAAAAGAGTTATAGAAAGAGGGAATTATTTTGCTAACATGAAAGCTGATTTTAAAGATTTAAATATATATATATATATTTTTAAAGATTTTATTTATTTATTTGACAAAGATAGAGACAGCCAGTGAGAGAGGGAACACAAGCAGGGGGAGTGGGAGAGGAAGAAGCAGGCTCATAGCGGAGGAGCCTGATGTGGGGCTCGATCCCATAACACCGGAATCACGCCCTGAGCCGAAGGCAGATGCTTAATCGCTGTGCCACCCAGGCGCCCCTAAATATATTTTAACAAGAGTTTATTACTATATCCAGTAGTTTTATTCTTAGAGTATGTGTTAATGAGTAGCTAGTTATGAATGATAGATAAATTTGTGAAATAAAAGATAAATTAAAATGTGGCTTTCTAGTTATTGCATATGAAAATCATTTATTTTGAGGATAAAAATAAAGATTTATAATTTTTTCCACAGGAAATAAATTTCATTCTACACCTTTTTTTTTAAAGAGAGAGAGTGAGAACACCACTGGGGTGTTGGGGCAGGGGGTGGGGAGAGAGAGAATCCCGGGCAGTCTCCATGCTCAGTGTGGAGCCCAACTTAGGGCTCTATCTCATCACCCTGAGATCATGACCTGAGCCAAAATCAAGAGTTGCATGCTTAACCAACTGAACCACCCAGGAGCCCCTCATTCTATGCCTTCTAAATGAATATTTGTTGTGGTTTATACTTCTGTAAAACACACCACAGTTTTAAATATCTATTTCATTTTGGTCACATCTTTTGGGTTAGGACTTCAGGCAGGGTTTGGCTGGACAGCTGGTCTCTGCTTATTTGGTGACATTTGATGGGGCTGGAGCTAGAAGACTCACTTCCAAAATAGCTTCTTTACTTATATGTTTGGGGCCTCAGTGATCTCTCTACAAGTCTCTCTCCCTCGTTCTCTCTCTCTCTTTTTCCCCAACTGGCAGCTCATTCTCCAGGGCCTCTTCATAGTTTGGGCATTTCACAGCACGGTCGTCTCAGTATAATTGTTTTTCTTATGTGGCATCTGGCTTCTAATGCATTCCAACAGAGGTAGAGAAGATGCTAGTTCAGTTATAAGCTAGATCCAGAACTGGCACAGTGTTATTTCCCTGTATTCTATTGTTCAAAGTAGTCAGACCCAAGGAGGTGGTGGAAAAAAGACTATTCCTCTTGCTAGGAGGGATGACATGGGAAGGGCATGTAGAATGGGAGATAATATTGCTTGCATTTTGGAAAATACAATCTAGAACAATGTCCAAAAAATCTTTAAAAAGTGTTGGTCTACATGGACATTTTATGATTAGCCTACTTGGGATGTTTACATATGCTCCTAATCTCTGCATAGGGAGAGACAGGTGAAGACAAAAGAGATTCAGAATTTAAATGTTAAAGTACATAACCCAAAATTTACTACCCCCGCTACCTCTGTTTTGATCCATCCAATGATGGTAATGATAATGATAACAAAAATAGTTTTATTTACTGAGCATCTTCTATGTGCCATGCAGTATGCAAAGGGCCTTGCATGAATTGTCTCAAAGCCTGCAACAATTCTGTTACATCATGTACCGTTATTATCAGTGTGCTCTCTCTCTTTTTTTTTTTTAAATTAAAATTCTGGGATCATTCTGGGGTGTCAAAATGCTAAATTGGCAGCCATCAGACATTTTTATCAATGTTAAATTTGTCTAGCGTTCGTTACTTTTATTTTTTAGCCTGCATTTTAACATCAATCAGAGTGAGATCACCTTGTAAATAGTTCTACCTGTAGACAGTGGTTTTCTTTTTTAAAAATATTTATTTATTCATTTGTCAGAGAGAGAGAGAAATCGAGCACAAGTAGGGATCAGCAGACAGAGGGAGAAGCAGGCTCCTTGTTGAGCAAGGAGCCTGACTCAGGACTCAATTCCAGGACCCTGGGATCATGACCTGAGCCAAGGCAGACGCTTAACCAACTGAGCCACCCAGGCATCCCTAGACAGTAAGTTAAAAAAAAAAGTTGGATTCCCTTTATTATAAAAATAAGAGTGCTAACAGAACATAGGAAAGGTTAGAAAGAAAAAAATACATTTTTTAAGTAAAGAATAAATTAAAAAGAACATAGGTATGAACAAATACCATGCACAGTGGTTTAGGAGGGATAAAAGACAAAAAGAAAACAATTAAAAATTACACAGAATGAAGAGTTTAAAAGGAACTTTCAGGGAATTAATAGATGATAGATCAAGACTAGATGAAAGGATAATGAACGTGGATAACAAATGTATGCAATAGAAGTCCCTGGAGAAGGAAAAGCAAAGCAAAGGAATAAAATTAAAACTAAGTATTGTACTTTAAGGAAACTTTCTGAAATAAAAGACCTGAAATGACATATTGGGAGGGCACATTAACTTTCTGGGGAAAAACACAGAATAACCAACAACAAGACATGGTCTAGAAAAATGGAATTTAAGGAAAAAGGGGAAAAAAAAAACACCTGAGAATAAAGGCAAAAAGGCCAAAACTTACTGGGAAAGACACTTAGTTGTCATAAGATTTTTCAATGTTTTATGCCAGCAAAGAGTGGAGTAACATTTAGGAGACTCAAGAAAAGAAAATATGAGCCAAGGATTCTGTATGCAGCCAAACTAAACTTCCTGTATGAGGACTGCAAACACCCTATCTTGGGCATGCAAGAACTCAGACAGTATTGTTCCATGAGACCTTCCTGAAAATTAATTAAAGAATGTATTTCAGACCCCCAAAGTGACCAGGAAGACACCTACCAAAGGACTCGGAGTAAACATTAAATATATATTTATCTGTAAAACTCAGACTAAATGGATTATAAGGGAGACAGCATAGTATAAAAATGGTATGTGCATTGATAATACAGATACAGTAAGTATCAAAATAAGGGAAAGTATGTGAAAAATAGAATAAGTTCACTAACTGCTATATAGATATTAACTGAGAGTCAAATTAGATGTTTAGGTATAGGTAAGAATAGAAGGAAAAATACTGGTAGTGAAATTTGATTTGTTCATAGTAGGAAAAATGAACATTAGTTTAAAAAGAGGGGAAAAGAGGGGCGCCTGGGTGGCGCAGTCATTAAGCGTCTGCCTTTGGCTCAGGGCGTGATCCTGGGGTTCTGGGTTCGAG
Organism: Ailuropoda melanoleuca; assembly: GCF_002007445.2. Lineage (NCBI taxonomy): Eukaryota > Metazoa > Chordata > Mammalia > Carnivora > Ursidae > Ailuropoda > Ailuropoda melanoleuca. The sequence goes on along the minus strand of NC_048228.1, from coordinate 46,787,010 downwards.
TTCCGCATCAGGCTCCTCAGCTGGCAGCCTGCTTCTTCCTCTCCCACTCCCCCTGCTTGTGTTCCCTCTCTCTCTGGCTGTCTCTCTCTCTGTCAAATAAATAAATAAAATATTTAAAAAAAAGGGGGGGAAAGAGTTTCATATAAAGGTAATCATTTGAGCAAAATATAAACCTATTAATGCCAGGAAATATATATAGAAGAAGATGTAACAATATGGACTTCTTAGTGAAAAACTTTCTGTGTCTGTGTGTGCATTTATGATGAGATATGAATCCATATCCATATATATGTATATGTAAAATATAAAGCAATATGAAAAAAACTAAGGCCTCACTTATTAATCATCAGTATGTATAAATGAAGTTAATTGAATCATAAAGACAAAGCAGTTTATATTTTATACAAAGATACATCTAAATTAAAGAAATACAGAAATGTAAAACTAAATAAAAACACAAGTATTTTAGACAAACACAAATAAAAGAGTAAGAGATACAATTTTGATATCTAACAAATTAACATTCAGATTGAAAAGGCATTAACAATGAAGGGCAAATTATAATGCTTCAAGGTATATAGTTCACAATTGTAGAAACAAGAGTTTTAGTAATTATTCAATTATTTCCCCAATGACAGATTTATAAAGTAGAAACCACAGTAGAAGAAATGATAAATAGCAGAAATGCTAATAAGAGACTTTAACACATTCTCTCAATCTAAAACAGAGTAAATGGACAAATATTTACTAAAGAGATAAAAGGCAATATAATTAATTAGGTATTTTTATAAATATATAGTCAACTCTAAACTCTGATAACAAAGACTTTCTCTTTTGAAGTCCACATGGAACATTCTCCAAGTCGGACTGTACCTTGCCCACAAAGGAACAACAAAAAAAATCCCCTTAATTACTGCCCCTCCCATAACTACAAAGAGACCACAATTCAATAAGACAACATTAATAACAACAATGCAAAATTTTTTTAAAGTGAGGCATTAAAAAACATCTAATTAAATAATTATTTGATCAAAAAGGAAGCAAAGAAAGAAATAGTAGAATTTCTTAAAAATAAGAATATGATGGACGCTTGGGTGACTCAGCCAGTTAAGCATCTGACTTTGGCTCAGATCATGATCCATCCCAGGGTCCTGGGATCGAGCCCTGCATTGGGCTCTCTGCTCAGTGGGGAGCCTGCTTCTCCTTCTCACTCTGTTGCAGCTCCCCCTGCTTGTGTTGTCTCTCCCTCTGTCAAATAAATAAATAAAATCTTGAAAAAAAATAATAGTGACTATACAACTATCAGAAACTATTGAGAAGTAGTTAAAGCAGTTTTCGGAGAAGAATATAATGGCACTAAATATCTATATCAATAAAATGAAAAAATAAAAATGAATTAAGCTCACAATTCAAAAAGTAGAAAAAGGACTACAGAGTACCCCCAAAAAGAAAATGGAAGACATTAATTTAAAAATCTGAAATAAATGAGTAAGAAAAAAATGTAGAGTAAATCCGAATGCTAGTTCTTTGGGACTACTGGCTAACCCAATTAAGATAAAAGGAAAAAATACTAATACATAGAATGAAAAATGATTAGGAGGGATATAACTATTAAAACAGAAGACTAAAAAATCAATAGAGACTACTTTATGCAACACTATGAAAAGAAATTTGTAAACATTAGATGACACAGTTAATTTTGTAGATAAACAAAACTATCCAAAATAGGCCACAGTAGAGATTAACTGTCTAAATAAATGGTTATTATAAGCAAAAATAGAGTAAGTGGTAGACAGTATGATAGTTTTTGAGTTCAATTTGATGATCAGACTCATCCAACACATGGTTTTAATCTAATACTACATTTAATTAGCTTAATAGAAAACTTAGGACTGGAGGTATGGCAAGTAGAGTGAGTATCTTCCTGTCTTTGGAAGGTGTAGCAATAATTCAAGTTCACAACATCTACAGGAGCTGGTGTGCACATGGGTTACCATGACACAGAGAAGCTGCAACTCCAGGTTCATGCCAGCCTTTTATACCAGGCTAGTCAAGGCAACCATCTTTAAAATCACAAGCTATGACATTTAGAAATTTAAAGTAATCCTGGTACATGGTCATCAGTGTTTGAGTTTTTTTTATAATGACCTAGACAATTTAATTATAAAATCCATTTGGGAAAAGCAAATAACTAAGAATATCCACACACGCACGCACACACACACAAAATCACAACACCCCTGAAACAGAACTAACAATGGGAGGGGCTAGTTTTACCAGATATTAAAACACATAATTTCTGTTATTAAGATAATGTATTACTGGTACACAAATGGTCAAAGCAATGAAACAAAATAGAAAACACAGAAATAGACCCAAGTATATATTTAAAGACATCATCTCAAATCAATGGAAAAAACAAAGATGGATTTTTAAATAATTGGTGTTGGGATAGCTGAATAACCAAATGGAAAAGGTTGAAATTAGAGGAATTAGAGATATAAATGTCAAAACAAATTAATAAAAAAGAAAACTGAAGTTCTAGAAGAAAATATGGATGAATTCCTGTATAATTGGTGATTCCAAATCCATAGTAAGGGAATGATTTGTAACACTTATAAATTATTTTAATGACATAAAAATTAAACATTTTCTTGGTAAAATGCTCCATAAGCAAAGTAGAATGACAAATGAAAAGCTGGGGAAAATATTTGCAACTTACATCACAGAGAAGAGCTAAAATTCTTCATTTTTAAAGAAGAAAATAGAGAAGAGGCCAACGATACTATAGAAAAATGAGGTATCAACATACAGTTTATTTTTTTTTAAAGATCTTATTTATTTATTAGAGAGAGAGCACCAGAGAGAGAGCAAGAGTGGAGGGGAGGGGCAGAGACTGAGGCAGAAGTAGACTCCCTGCTGAGCAGGGAGACTGATTCGGGGCTTGATCCCAGGACTCTGGGGTCATGACCTGGGCCGAAGGCAGATGCTTAACCGACTGAGCCACCCAGGCGCCCCTCAACATACAGATTAAAGAAAAAGAAGTGCAAATGGTCCTCTATATATGAAAATATGTTCACTCTTGTTTCTAATAAGATAAATACACAATTATGCTGAGTTTCTCCTGTACTAGACCGGCAAAAATCTAAAAGCTTTACAACATGCTTCGTTAATGAGGCTGTACAGAAACTGGCACTATTATAAATTGTAGGGAGTTCTGAAAAATGCCCCAGCCCCATTGAAGGGGAATTTGGTAATATTTAAATATAAAATATTCATGTACTCTTTGATGAGCAATCCTACTTGTAGGAGTTTATCCCCAAAATATAGTGGCAAAAACATGAAATGACCTATGCACAAAGCGAAACACTGAAGCAGTATTTATCATTGAAAATTACAGGAAGCAAACCAATGACAATCAGTAGCTAAGTGACTAAACTGTGATATACTCGTATGGTGGAGTACTATGCACTAAAAAAGTAGTGAAAATGTCTCTTACTACTATGGTATAATTCCCTGAATATAATGATAAGTGAAAAAGCAAGTTTGAATTAAAGTATGTGTAGGAAGCTACTGTTTACATAATTAAATACCTACCTAGCTAGCTAGATGACAAATAGATATGCTTGTATTAAAAAGAGTAATAGTTAAAAAAGCAATTTAAGGATACTTTAAAAAAATGATGCTCAACAAGGGGAAAGAAATGAGAGAGAGACAAATCAAGAAACAGACTCTTAACCATAGAACAAACTGATGATCACCCGGTAAGTGGAGGGGATGGGTGAAATAGGTGATGGGGATTAAGGAGTACATTGGTGATGAGCACTGGCTGACGTATGAAGTGTTAAATCAATATATTGTACACCTGAAACTAATATAATACTATATGTTAATTAACTTGAATTAAAAATAAAATGATGCTCTATATAGAAGGGAGAGAATGGAATAGGGTAGATGAAACTGGGGGAGATGAAAACTAGTCTTTTCTAAATTTCTAAATTATAGATTTAATTTTAGAATTCTTTGCATATTTTTATTTTTTTTATTTTATTTTATTTTTTTAAGATTTTATTTATTTATTCGACAGAGATAGAGACAGCCAGCGAGAGAGGGAACACAAGCAGGGGGAGTGGGAGAGGAAGAAGCAGGCTCATAGCAGCGGAGCCTGATGTGGGGCTCGAACCCGTAACGCCGGGATCACGCCCTGAGCCGAAGGCAGACGCTTAATCGCTGTGCCACCCAGGCGCCCCTGCATATTTTTAATATAACTATAAGGCAAAGTTTGAAATATCTTGCAAATTGAAATAAAATCAACAAATGAACCTAGTTGTGTCTCTAGCTGGTATCATAGCATAAAGAAAGAACATTGACCAAATTAAGTGTCTTAAAGCACAGTAATCAGGCCATTCATCCCTAGAGGTATATATGCTAAGGAGAAAAAGATCTTCAAAAGGTCTTAAAGTGTTTTCAAAAAGCATATTGGTGACGATAATATCGGCAATTTTATTTTGAGACTATATTTGTGATAAAACAAATGAGTTATTATGTTGGTGTTTTTGAACGTCAGGATTTTTTGGTTTGGATGAAAGATCATGGCGGTGATGATATGTCTTATATAGAGAGTGTCATTAACTGAGGGTCCCTTCAGATGCCATTCTTTGAAACCTGTTGTGCTTTTGCACCAAGACCACACCTCCCATGGGCTGCTCTCCCTCAGTGACTGAGTGTGACAGGGATATTAAGGTGGATTTGTGAATCTTTATTGGCTGACTTTGGTTCAAGGATGTGGCTTTGCTCAACCTTCCTTAGGTGGTACTGCCGTCTGGGATGCTTCCAACCACCCCTCCTGCCTCCCCTGTCTCTGTCTCTGTCTGTGTCTCTGTCTGTCTCTCATTTTAATGTTGCCTCATCTTTACTAAACTCTCCTTGTCACTAGAGGTCAGACTTAATCTCTTCATGCTGCCAGTTTTATTAAACGAGTAACACCGGCGTTTATACAGAGAGGGTAATGCAGCAAGCCTTTCTAACAGTCTTCTTCAGGTATCTTTCTCACCAGTCTCACATTGATACATCTCTTCTTCCCTACAGCCCTCCCTTCATCTGTCTACTCTTCTGCTGTGAACCCACCACCCTCATGTGTGACAGTCCCTGCCATCTTGTGCAGTTGTTGAAAAATGCAGTACGGGCTTCCCTTTTGACTGCTTTTCGCTGGTGAGAAGCTGCCCCCCGGAATTCCAGTATGTCAAATTCTTCATCTCCTTATATAGAATCTTTCAAATATATGAACTAGAGCCACACACATAGAGATTAGGCGTGACAGCCTAAAGATTAAAGATGCTAAGCCCGAAGGCCTTCATCTTTCTAAAACCTATTTTCTCCTCAGTGTTCTACGGAGGGATGAGGCTGATTCCCACAGGTAGAGGTGTCTGGAGGCAGGCATATCAAGTAAAAGCTTGCTTTCTTTGCTTTCTGTTTTCTCATTGGCTTTCACTATATAACCAGAAGATCAGGAATATCAGGTAAAAAGATTTAGATGCCTCCCAAAAGAGAGTAAAAATAAGGTTGTATTTGAACTTGTTTTCAGAATAAAATCAAATTTAGAATGTTTATTTCCTCTCTCAGCAACATTTTTTTTTGGGTCCCCCTTACAGTGTGAGAACATTTTAACCTACCATGTTTAGGAATTAACTAGAGAAATTTTCCATATGTACCAAAAAAGTGGAGTTCGGGGACACTTTCTCAGACAGAAGCCAGGTCATTTTGTCCCTTCAAAGAAAAGCACAACTTTTCATCCAGGGGGGAGTAGAGTTTGACTGATGGATGATACCACAGATTTCAGGGCTCCCACTTGGGTTTTTTTCAAAACAGAAGATGAAAAGGAACAGCTGTCTAGTGTGCATGTTAGCGCTTCTCGTTTTTCTTCTGTGTGCTTCGAACAGTTGAGACTCTTTCCAGAGATGATAGCTTTACTGTACATTTGGTAATTTATAAACTCTTTCTCATAGAAAAGGGGCAGGGGGGAAGTGGTGCCATTTATCTTAATGAAAATTTGATTCTCATTCATCCCTATCAATAAATGAATCTCATTTCTCAAGTAGTCTTTTTCTTTTCTGAAAGTGATTAGAATACAAATTGATGACCTCCTGGAAATTTCATGGAAATCACAGTATGTAGTGTAGAAGTTCCTAAACCATAAATCTTTCTAAATATGATCCTGATTAACCTAATTCCTAAGGAACATTGTTTCAGTTAAATTAAAGAAGGAAGGAAGGAAGGAAGAAGGAAGGAAGGAAGGAAGGAAGGGAGGGGGGGAGGAAGGAAGGAAGAGAGGAAGGAAGGCAAGCCACCAAGAATAGTTTACAAGAAAATACAGGAGAGTCAAAACTACACATTGGATTTAACTCCACTATTTTTCCCTCTTAGATATTTAAAAAATAATCCCTTAGATATTAAAGATAGATTCTCCTGTTGAATTAATGTTCAAAGGAAAGAACTTGAAACTGTTCACTGGTTGCTTTTATTTCTTTTATACAATTTATGGTATCCATGTAGCTTTTGGGGAACATACAGTTTAGAAAAGTACGAATATGAGAAAACAAAAGTAATCAGAGAAATGCAAATTAAAAGCACAGTGAGATACTAGTACAAGCATAGTGAGTTGCTTAAGAGAAGAGAGCAGTTACTAGGAGCAGACCACGCTGGTATTCTCCTTGGACATCCAGCTTCCAGATATGTGAGAAAATAAATTTCCATTGTTTAAGACCCCCCAATCTATGGTATTTTGTTATAGCAACCCAGATTGATTATACAGAGCAAATATACAATAATACACTGAAAGGAGGAATGTGAAGATGTTTACCAATGTTAGAGAAATTTATAAAATACTATTTGAGGAGAAGCAGGATTTTTTTCCCTCCTAATTTATATAAAGAACAAAGTAAAACAGGTGTTATATTGTCCTGGAGAAAATGTATTAGACAAAGCAACAGGTGCCCTACATCAAAGTACAATAGAAATATATCTCCCATATTTAATACTCAAATAAATTGTCTAAAAATCCACACATTGTGATAAATAAACTCATATTTTTAAAATCAAGTTTGTAAATAATTTCCATTTTGACCTCAAAAAAATAAAATTTATATTATTTGAGATCACACAATACCATATAGTTTTGTCAGTAAGCTTATCCTTGGAAAATAAAGCTATTTCTGAAAACTGCTTTCTCATATATGTGTGCTTATTTCCTAGGAAGACAATATTGTAGACGTTTTACAATAAACTTTTACTCATCCACTACATTTTACTATACTCGCCACTAAATTTTTCTTAAGTGAATAGACAAAAACATCATTTCAAAGTAATTGAGGCACAGAGAAGTTGAATTACATATTCAAATAAGTGCAGATGAATATAAGTTCTAGAATTACTAAATGTAGGCTATGCCCGATTTCACTGGCTAGAAATCAAACCTACCTATCAGAATTCTAGGCTAGATTGGAGTGATGATTATGGCTGATTAGCTTTCCGCAGAGGTTTCAAGACCACCAGCCTCTGATAACTCCTAGGGGCACCTCCTGATAAAGTCTCATACCTCACTCTACCCCCACTCCTGTTACTTTAAGGTTTCCTCTTACCAGTGAATTGTCATTGTTTTCTGTAAAAATACTATGGCATCAAATGATGTTTTGATATATTGTGAGGCTTCAGTATAGTAAAATAAAGCCTTGGGGTTAGTGATATTTAAGTTAAAAACTGAATGGCAACTTATTATCATCTTTAAAGTTGAAATAAACATGTCCTCCCTTAGGGCTTGATTTGAAGATAATTGAAAGTTTTTGCAAAATACCTAGCATAGAGACTAGTACAAAGACTGCCCAGTAGATTAAAAAGTATTGCTATTAAGACCAATTTAATCTCAAATTTGATTTAGTGTTTATTTAGAAACTGCTCAGTGATTATTCAAACCTTGCCTATTAGAAAACTCCTAATTTAACATTTAAAATTCTGAGATGGTTAATAACTTGTGAATATTTACTGAAAGACTTTGTAATCTTTAAAATAAGTGACCTCTTAAGAAAATAACTCATGGAAATATTTCTATTTTAACAGGTTTCCATTTTTTCTCATTTGTTATTTACTCTCTTTGAGTGTTAATCTAGTAATATGAGTATGTGTGATGACGCAAACAACATAATTAAATTATAAAACCAGAAGTCTAATTTTGAGGATTAAGACGATATTTAGACTCATTCATGTAGGATTATATAAATGCCTTTAGCTAGTGATTAAACATGATTGGTAAAAATTAACTCATCCATATAACTTTTACCCCATTTTGAAAGTGTAGTGGAGTGTAAACAACAAAGATGGAGTATTTGCCTTTATAAAACTTATAACCCTAATGTTTTGTAACAGACCTACTTCACTTCTTGAGGAAGTGACTCCTTTTGTGATATTTATTTAAGCGAGGTTTCTCAGGTCACTGACTATTAAATAAATCTAGTTAAGTAAGAGTAATTCATGTTAAAGATTCAAGAATTCCTTACCACACACTGCATTAACTTTCTTGCCCAATGTTCCCCTTGCTGAGAAGTTTCCGGTTCTCAGATGTAGCATGGTATAATAATTGATTATTTATATAACTTTTTGACTCTGCTGCATATCGCTTAGGAGTTCTAGACCTTATGCTGTCTGTTCCCCGTTTGTATAACAAAAATACTTTTACCTTCTCATAGAGGTTATAGGAAATGATATAAGTCTATGTATGTAAGACTTGAATGATAGTAAAAAAAAGAGGAACAGTGTGATCCTAATGTGTTGTCAGTATAATAGTCATCTCTAGAGCTTACTTAATAACCTCTCTTGAATTCTTTTTTTCTTAAAGATTTTACTTTTTTTAAAGTCATCTCTTTACCCAACAGGGGGCTCAGACTCACAACCCTGTGTTCTTAATGTTTCTTTTTCTCTAACAGAGATGACTCATCCTAGCTTCTTTCCTTTTTTACCTTTTTTATATCCTCATAAAGGTAAGATTAATGCTCTATGCCAATAAGGGAATTGCTAGTATTTTAATTTTCTTATAATAAATAAATTGTACTTAAATTATAAACAATCTAAGATTATTGTGGGTATTGAGAAGTGTAAATTAATTTGCATGTGTGATAAAAAGAATAAAACAGACATGTAAATGAAATTAACTGTATCTGGCTTGAGTATTGATATAGGCATGTATGTTATTTATAGACCTGATTCTAATTATTCATAAATACAGAGTCTATAACTATAAAATTAAGTTCGAGGGATGTAGTAAATTATAATAATTGTGTATGATTTATAATGATTGTGTATATAGTTTTTGTGTTACAAGAACATTGTCATTTTGAATAAAGAAGTATGGTTTTTGACCCCTGAATGTTTTTCACATATTTGTTTTCTAATGTATTATAACTAAAGATCTGCTTTTTATAGGACATTAACCAGTGCTGGTAAAGACCTGCAAGATAATTTTCTGAAGGCTCTGGCAGTGAGAGAAGAAGACAATCGCAATGGAAAAGTGAGCGTGAGTACATTTCATCCACCAGCAAAAAATGTATACATTAAAGGCACAGTTGGTATTAATAATATATATTTTAATATCTTCTCTGAGAAGTAATTCATGAGGGATATAATATGGCTCTTTGTCTTATATACACATTATGTAGAAAAAATTTTATTCCCACTTAATCTGTAGAAGAACCCACATGGTGAAAAAAAAACGATTCCATACATCTGTTGTAGAGAAAATGCATTGATAGACTGGTTGTCATCTCCAACATTGTGCTAGTCTTATGTTGAAACTTGCTGCTTCTTTTCAGCTCCGCCTCCTAGTACACTCCTCCAAGTCACATCATCCACTGACCCCTAAGTTTTGCCCTGTGCCTACCTGATTTCCTGGTACTTTCAGAAGATAGTCCTGTAGCTTGCCTTGTAATCCTACCTTGGGAGATGTGATAGAAACCACATAATGGAGAGACATAATTTTTTAACCATCCAAAGAGAATATGGTCTTTATTAAAATGTGTACTAGGTCAATATGTAGTTTTTAATGTTATTTGGAATACATATTTACTTTTACCTTTTGTTAATATAATATTAGTGGCAACAGTCTTCTGTAGGTTCTAGAATGTTCCAAGTCAAGGATAAAAAAAGGCAAATACTCATGCTCAAACTGTAATAAGTGACATACAGAAAAATAATCAGAAGTAGTGTGATGAAAAATTTACAGCAACAGAAAAATATGTGTATAAGGAGGTCTATTTTACCAAAGTTTTCTCCAAAAATAGCTGGAATTTTTCTATCAGGGCCTTGAAAATTTCACACGCAGACAAAATCCTCAATATACTTCATAGAAAAATTCATACTTTGGTTAGATAATTTAATAGAATTAATCTGGACTTGAAATCAGGGAATACTTCTTGGAAGAGGTGGACAAGTGAGATATAAGAAGTGAAGTTGGAAATATGGATCGAGAATAGACTCTGGAGGGCCTTCTAAATTACAAGAGGAAAGTTTGAAATTTATCTGACTCATAATAGTAAGAGCAGCTAAAAAGGTGGGAATAAAGGCAAAAAAAATGGGATGTCACAGGAATCCCCGATAAGGACTTTCAGGAAGGAACAAATGATCATTAGTGATCAAACAAGATAAGGATTAAGAAAGTATTCATATCAATTTAAAAATATACTTGACAAGAACAAATTCCATTTATAGTAAGAATGGAAATTTGATTCCATAAGGTTGAAAAAAATGGCCCGTGATTAGACTGTAGAACCAACTAACACGAATAGCTTTAGAGACCCTACACCCACATTTTTAACCACAGTGGTATACTTCCTCTCAAAAATATCTTTTTAGGTCTTTCTCTCCTGTTGGTATTTCCTTTAACAATGAGTGACAGACTCATCCACTCATTTACCTAGATAGAAACATGTCAGTTACTGCAGACTTCCTACTCTCTCTCACTCATGTTGAATGAACCACTAATCTCTTCTAAATATGTCATATTGCTTCACTTTCACCATCTCAACTATCATTTACTTAGATTCAGAATATTATAATCTTAAGGAAATTACCGTAATAGTCTCCGAAATGATACACCTATGGATTCTCTTACCCAGCTCCCATCCACTTGCCAATCACACAATACTTTTTCTTGTGTACTTGCTCATGCCTGAAACTGTTCTACTCCCTGGGACCCTGGGATACTACAAAATCCAGGACCCTGAGGGTTTATATTTTAGAGAGCTCCCTCTATTTCCTTGGTTAGGAAATAAGTAAGCAAAATAAAAGTGGAAAATTAATTTCATCTCTGGATAGGTATTATGGAGGACATAAACATAGAAAATCAAGTAGAAAGAGATTGAATAGAGTGGTTCGTTGATTTAGCTAAGGTATACAGGAAAATCACTTTGAAAGGCGACATCTGTTGGCACTTCCATGACATGAAGAAAACAACCACAGAATTTGAAGGGAGAGACACCTCAAATAGAAAAGGAGTTGAGAGGGAGAGACATACTAAGAAAAAGGAATAGCCTATTAAAAGCTGAGATAATAGCAGTCATGACATAGTCAAGAGATGGTAAGAAGACTAGAATGGCTGAAATATATTTATTGAAAGGGATTTTAGAGACAGGTGAGCTCAGAGAGGAAATCAGCACCCAGATCATAGAGATTTTAAGGAATTTTGATTTTATTCTTTAATTTTAATTTTTATATTCTTCTGTTTTTAAACTAGAAAGTCAATGGACAACTTAAATAGAGAAGTGACCTAATCTTGTTTACACTTTAGAAAGATTCATCTCACTGCTTCTGTGCGGGATGGAAGATGTGGGAAGGAGGCCTAGAGAGAGGCAAAGAGGTAATAGGGAACTTTTGTAATCAACCAGCAAGAGATGAAACTCTTCGAACAGGGTAGTACTGGTAGAAAGGGAGGGAAGTTAACTGAATCATGTCTGTGTTTTGGACGCAAAACAGACAGGACTCATTGATGTATTTGATGTGGAATATTAAAGAGAGGAAGTAAGATGACTACTCAGTTTTTGGCTTGAACAAGTGGTAGATGTTGGTGCTACTCACTGTGACGAGAGAACTCTTGACTGCTGATTTCAGGAATCAATAAAGAAATTGTGCTGTGTTGGCAGTATTAATTTTGTGACACCTATTAGATACTCAAGTGGAGAAGTTGATTGTCTTTTACATATATTGCTTTGGAACTTAAGGGAGATGTCTTGGTTAGAATATAAATCTGAGAGATACCAATACCCAAGAGGTATACAAAGTCATAGGTTTGCAAATATTTATTAGGTAGAGAGTGTAGGTAAAAAGAGTGAAGTCCTATGATGGGTCTTTAGGTTACCCCAACATTTAGAGATCTGAAATGTGTGAACGAGCCAGTAACTGATACTGAGAAGCAGGAAGTAGGAGAAAAGTCAGGTGGGAGCCATGCTGAAACATAGAAGAAGAAAAAATTTCAAAGGAAAGAATGCTCACCATGTCAAATGTTGTTCAGAGGTTAAATAAGATGATGCATTAGTTTCCCCCTGGCTACCATAACAAATGACTACAGACTGGGGGCTTAAAACAACAGAAACTTGTTTTTTCACAGTTCTGGAAGCCAGAAGTCTGAAATTAAGCTGTTGGCAGAACCCTGTTCTCTCTAAAAGATCTACGGCAGATTCTCTTCTATGCCTTTCCCTTAGCTTCTGGTGTTTCTGGAAATCACTGGTGTTCTTTGGTTTATAGACAGACATATCACTCTAATCTATGCCTCCACTATCACATGGATTCTCCCTCTGTACCCGTGTTTCTGTCTTCTGTTCTTATAACAACACCAATCATATTGGCTCCTCCCCAACTGAGTATGGCCTAATCTTAGTTTTATTATATCTGCAAAAACCTTATTTCCAAATAAGGTCATATTCTTAGGTACCCAGGGTTAAATCCTCAACATATCTTTTGGAGAAGCATAATTCAACCCACAACAAATGATTAAAAGTTTGACATTGTTTTTGGCTAGGTAAATGTCATTGTTACATTGGTTAGGGCTGTTTCAATGAGGGGTATGGGCAAATGTCTCATTGGAGTAGGTAGAAAAAAGAAAAAGTATGTAAATGAAAATGAGGAGAAACAACTGTTTTTTGAGGATTTTTGCAGTGAATCATAGTGTAGACATTGAGGGACAGCTGGAGTAGTAGGACCTGGAGCCCAGGAAGTTTGTTTTGTGATGTTTTAATTTAAGCCGGATAATGTTAACCCATGTTTTATGTTAAATGGGAATGATCAAGTAAGTACAGAGATAGCTAGTGATGGCATGGGGAGAAAGAAAATAATTGCTGGAAAGAAGTCCTTAAAAGAAAGATGGAACCCAGAACACAAGGAAAGGGTTTGCCTTTGAGAGGGGCAGAAGCCACCCTTAAAGTTATGGTGAGAAGGAAGAAAGAGTCTGTAGGCACATCTGCTAAGTAGGTTGGTGAATTTGGGTTTGGGATGATGAGAGAGCGCTGCTATGAGTGCATCTATTTTCTTGGCATTGTTGCTGTGAATGACCTTTAAATTCATCATTATGGATTTATTTTTCCCTAGAGAAGGTCCTAAATTTAACTTTTAATGAGTATACTAAATAGTTAATGTTGAATGTTGGGTGGGTGGTCACTGATTTGGAAACTGGAATCTTATCAGACTCAGCTTTGCTGACTCTGAAAATAACATGGTCATTCATTTATTTGGGCCTTTGAATTTTTGATATTGTAATAATCAGCAGAATATGTATCATTGTATCAAGGGCAGCATTTAAGGTTTAATTTTCTGTTTCCTAGTCTGGTCTTAAAGCAGACTCCAAATGGTTTTATAGAAAACTATTTAAAAGGGAATAAACATATTTTAGACAGATGTTATTATGAGGATCATAAGCTTACTTAAAAGCCATTTAGTAAATGGATGCATTTTTTTAAAGTAGCCCTATAAAGTACACAATATTCATGAGATTTGAGTCTATATTAATTTGCTGTCAACAGAAATTATATGTGAACTTTATGAGGTCTGAACTCTCTAAGGGAAATGACTATTTCCTAAGTATTACCATTTCTCTACATAGTGAGTGCAAAATAAATGGAGAATTTCAATCCAGAGGCTCATTTGCTTCTCTTTTTGTTTCATCTTAATGAATGTACATGCTGGAAAAATTATGATATAGTTTTAGAACTAACATAGTTGATCTGTGTGGCCTAATAAGGCTTGAAGGACTAATTCCATAGCAATTTTCCTAGGTAATTTTCTTTAAATGTAGCTAGGAAATTAGAAGAAGATTGGATTTACGTTCCCACATGCACAACTTTTTATTTTATTTTTAAGTTGGGTGATCCCAGGTTTCAAATGCTATTTAGTGTAATTGAATCTTGTTCTGGGTGTCCTCTTTCTCCCTCTGGTCAACTAATTGCAAATTGATTTACTAGTTTTCTCCATTTAGGCCTTGAATTTTCTCTGCCAAAGAGCCTAGAGCTTGGGAAAACAGCACTCCTGTCTGTCCCCACTTCCCAGTGGGCCCCCACCCCAATACCTCAATGCTTAAGTTATAGAATTACTTGCTTATTATATATATTCATAACATTTCTATAAACCTGCTGCTTAGGCATGTAGTCTCAGGGCTATGCCCTGGGAGGGAACAGGGTTTTATGACAATTGAAAGTTTATAGATATTGTTTAGATAAATCCTTTTTTTAAAAAGCTTGTATTAAGCTGGAGGTAACTTGATTTAATTCAAGAATCAATATTATTTTATGAATGCCTCTGATATTCATACATAATATATATTTCATATAAGTATGTATAATATATGTATATGCATATATACACACATATATAAGCATATTATACAAAACATACACATTCCTTTCTTTACATTTTTCCCAAAATACTCTTGTTTTAAGTTACTGTGGTGTTCTATGCACTTAGTTTAGACAAAACGTTGAGACTTATGTGTAATTCATGTATAAAAATGTTAAAAGGATTTTTATTAATTATGTAGTTCTTCATATGACAGATACAATGAGTATGCTTTCCTGCTAATATAACTATTTAATTTTAAATATCTACCATGCCTGTATGAAAATATTTCTACCTTATGATTCATATATTTCAGATTTAAAAATTCTTTAAAAACTAAAATGATTAACCATTTCCTTCTCATTTATAAGCAGATTTATTGTTTCCTGAGAAAGTCTATTTTTCTGATTGCTTATGTCGTGAAGCTTTTAACACCACACTACAGTGAGACATTCATTAAGTGTATGTTTATGCCAGGTGCTTGGAAAAAAATTAAGCAAGTGTGGTCCTAGATATCCATTAACTCAGAGGCAAATCACATTGATGTGTAGTGGACATAAAATATTCATGGATTTTTGGTGGAGTCTTTTGGGTTTCCTATATATAGTGTCATGACTTCTGCAAATAGTGAAGGTTTTACTTCTTCCTTGCTAATTTAGATGCCTTTTATTTCTTTTTGTTGTGTGATTGCTGAGGCTAGGACTTCCAGTACTGTGTTAAATAAAAGTGGTGAGAGTGAACATCCCTGTCTCATTCCTGACCATAGAGGAAAAGCTCTCAGTTTTTCATTTAGGATGATACTGGCTGTGGGTTTTTCATATGGCCTGTATTATGTTGAGGTATGTTCCCTCTATGACATGATGCTAAATAGGGAAAACCTGAAAGACTCCACCAAAAAACTGCTAGAACTGATAAATACATTCAATAACATTGCCAGATACAAAAATCAATGCATAGAAATCTGTTGCATTTCTATACACTGATACTGAAGCAGCAGAAAGAGAAATTAAGAGTCAACCCCATTTACAATTGCACCCAAAACAGTAAGATACCTAGATATAAACCTAACCAAAGAGGTGAAAGACCTTTACTCTGAAAAGTACAAAACACTGATGAAAGAAATTGGAAATGATACAAAAAATGGAAAAACATTCCATGCTCATGGATTGGAAGAACAAATATTGTTAAAATGTTTATACTACCCAAAGCAATCTACACATTTAATGCAATCCCTATCAAAATGCCACCAGCATTTTCACAGAGCTGTTTAGAACAAACAATCCTAAAATTTGTAGGGAGCCACAAAAGATCCTGAATAGCCAAAGCAACCTTGTAAAAGAAAAGCAAAGTTGGAAGCATCACAATTCTGGACTTCAAGTTATATTGTAAAGCTGTAGTTATCAAAATAGTATGGTACTGGCACAAAAATAAACATACAGATCAATGGAACAGAAAAGAGAACCCAGAAATGAACCCGCACAACAATACGGTCAATTAATCTTCCACAAAGCAAGGAAGAATATCCAACAGGAAAAAGACAGTCTCATCAACAAATGCTGTTAAGAAAACTGGACAGCAACATTCAAAAGAATGAAACTGGACCACTTTCACACACCATACACAAAAATAAATTCAAAGGGGATTAAAGACTTAGATGTGAGACCTGAAACCATAAAAATCCTAGAAGAAAACACAGGCAGTAACTTCTTTGACATCAGCCAGAGCAGCTTCTTTCTAGATACATTTCCCAATGAAAGGGAAACAAAAGCAAAGGTAAACTATTGGGACTAGATCAAAATAAAAAGCTTCTGTACAGTGAAGGAAACAACAAAACTAAAAGGAAGCCTATGGAATGGGAGAGGATTTGCAAATGACATATCTAATAAAGGGTTAGTATCCAAAATATATAAAGAATTTCTAATACTCAACACCCTAAAAATGAATGATCTAATTAAAAAATGGGCAGAAGACATGAGTAGACATTTTTTCCAAAGACATACAGATGGCCAACAGACACATGAAAAGATGCTCGACATCATTCATTTTCAGGGAAATACAAATCAAAACTACAGTGAGGTATCATTTTACACCTGTCAGAACAGCTAAAATCAAGAACACAAGAAACAACAGGTGTTGGTGAGGATGTGGAGAAAGGGTAACCCTCCTGCGCTGTTGGTGGGAATGCAAACTGATGCAGTCACTCTGCAAAACAGTATGGAGATTTCTCAAAAAATTAAAAATAGAACTACCCTATGATCCAGCAATCGAACTACTAGGTATTTACCCAAAGAATACAAATATAATAATTGAAAGGGATATATGTACTCTGATGTTTATAGCAGCATTATCTACAATAGCCAAATTATGGAAATATCTCAAGCATCCATTGACTGATGAAAGGATAAAGAAGTGATACACACACACACACACACACACACACACACACACGAATACTATTCAGCCATAAGAAAAGATGAAATCTTGCCATTTGCAATGACATAGATGGAACTGGAGAATAGTATACTAAGCAAAATAAGTCAGAGAAAGACAAACACCATATGATTGCACTCATATGTGGAATTTAAGAAACAAGAGCAAGAGGAAAAAGAGAGAGAGAGGCAAACAAAGAAATAGATTCTTAACTATAGAGAAAAAACTGATGGTTACCAGAAGGAGGGGGGTGGACTAAATAGATGGTGGGGATTAAGGTTTCATTTGATGTTGAGGAAGACACAAAAAGATGGAAAAATATTCCATGCTCATGGATCGGAAGAATTAACATAGTTAAAATGTCCACTACCCAGAGCAATCTACACTTTCAATGCTATCCCGATCAAAATACCGAGGACATTTTTCAAAGAACTGGAACAAATAGTCCTTAAATTTGTATGGAACCAGAAAAGGCCCCGAATCTCCAAGGAACTGTTGAAAAGGAAAAACAAAGCTGGGGGCATCACAATGCCGGATTTCGAGCTGTACTACAAAGCTGTGATCACAAAGACAGCATGGTACTGGCACAAAAACAGACACATCGACCAATGGAACAGAATAGAGAACCCAGAAATGGACCCTCGGCTCTTTGGGCAACTAATCTTTGATAAAGCAGGAAAAAACATCCGGTGGAAAAAAGACAGTCTCTTCAATAAATGGTGCTGGGAAAATTGGACAGCTACATGCAAAAGAATGAAACTTGACCACTCTCTCACACCATACACAAAAATAAACTCCAAATGGATGAAAGACCTCAATGTGAGACAGGAATCCATCAAAATTCTAGAGGAGAACATAGGCAACAACTTCTATGNATACAACATCGGCCAAAGCAACCTTTTTCATGACACATCTTCAAAGGCAAGGGAAACAAAAGATAAAATGAACTTGTGGGACTTCATCAAGATAAAAAGCTTCTGCACAGCCAAGNCAAAAGAATGAAACTTGACCACTCTCTCACACCATACACAAAAATAAACTCCAAATGGATGAAAGACCTCAATGTGAGACAGGAATCCATCAAAATTCTAGAGGAGAACATAGGCAACAACTTCTATGACATCGGCCAGAGCAACCTTTTTCACGACACATCTCCAAAGGCAAGAGAAATAAAAGATAAAATGAACTTATGGGACTTTATCAGGATAAAGAGCTTCTGCACAGCCAAGGAACAAAAAACAAAAACTAAAAGGCAGCCCACGGAATGGGAGAATATATTTGCAAATGACACTACAGATAAAAGACTGGTATCCAAGATCTACAAAGAACTTCTCAAACTCAATACACGAGAAACAAATAAACAAATCATAAAATGGGCAGAAGATATGAACAGACACTTTTCCAATGAAGACATACAAATGGCTAACAGACACATGAAAAAATGTTCAAAATCATTAGCCATCAGGGAAATTCAAATCAAAACCACACTGAGATACCACCTTACGCCAGTTAGAATGGCAAAGATAGACAAGGCAAGAAACAACAATTGTTGGAGAGGATGTGGAGAAAGGGGATCCCTCCTACATTGTTGGTGGGAATGCAAGTTGGTACAGCCACTCTGGAAAACAGTGTGGAGGTCCCTTTAAAAGTTAAAAATTGAGCTACCCTATGACCCAGCCATTGCACTACTGGGTGTTTACCCCAAAGATACAGACGTAGTAAAGAGAAGGGCCATATGCACCCCAATGTTCATAGCTGCATTGTCCACAATAGCCAANACCCAATGTTCATAGCAGCATTGTCCACAATAGCCAAATCGTGGAAGGAACCGAGTTGCCCTTCAACAGATGACTGGATTAAGAAGTTTGGTCCATATATACAATGGAATACTACTCAGCTATCAGAAAAAACGAGTTCTTAACATTTGCTGCCACATGGACGGCACTGGAGGAGATAATGCCAAGTGAAACAAGTCAAGCAGAGAAAGACAATTATCATAGGATTTCTCTCATCTATGGAACATAAGAACTAGGAAGATCGGTAGGGGAAGAAAGGGATAAAGAAAGGGGATGTAATCAGAAGAGGGAATGAAGCATGAGAGACTATGGGCTATGAGAAACAAACTGAGGACCTCAGAGGGGAGGGGCGTGGGGGATTGGGATAGTCCGGTGATGGATAGTAAGGGAGGGCACGTATTGCATGGTGCACTGGGTGTTATACGCAACTAATGAATCATCAAACTTTACATCGGAAACCGGGGATATACTGCATCGTGACTAACATAATAAAAAAACATTAAAAAAAAAAAGGAGTTCATTTGATAAGCATCGGATGTTGTGTGGAAGTGTTGAATCATTATATTGTATACCTCAAACTAATATTATACTGTATGTTAACTAACTGGAATTTAAATAAAAAACTTAAAAATTCAGAGAACTAAGCACATTGTGTGATATTGAAAAGTCATTTTCTCAGGAAAATCAGTAAGAATGTTAAATATATTAAATATTTAAATCAAGTTGAGATTAAGGGTATTTTTTCTTGCAATGTCCAAAAATACCTTATTAGAAATGGTAAATTACAGAGGGTGTTTGAATGAAGATGTAATGTCTTGAGAGTATTTCATGTATATGATAGAGACTAAAGAAAATTGTAAAGGTCAAAAATGTGATGATCGTATGAAAAGAAGACTAGATAGATATTAGAATAAAGAGGTAAAATGGGTTATTGTGAAACAATAGTTTTCAGTTTCTTTCTAGATCACTCAGAGCTATTTACAGTTGATCAATGTTTCTCTCCTATCTTGGTGTCTATGACATAATTATCTTATAGTTTTCTTACTTTAGATTTCATTTTCTTTCTTGGACTGACCACCTGATACTTCTACTTGAACCTACATCCTTTCCACTATACACATTTTTCCTTGGAATGATCCAGCCCCTGTATATCCGGCGCCATGAATCCACTGAATATGTTTCTTGCTACCAAATCAGAGGCGTAAGTCTTTGCTGTGTATCTATTAATTAATTTATTCAAATATTCATTAAATGGTGATAGCTATCCTATACTAGGCATTGTACTAGCTTCTGGGGATACAGTGGATTTCAAGTGCCTTATGGATCTGAGAGTTGCTTGGGGAAGAAAGTGAATAATCAAGTAAGCATACAAATAAAGCAGAATTACAACTGTGACAGGAGCTATGAAGGAACAACACAACAAGTTCTGATTGTGTATAAATGGTCAGGAGATGTTATATTCAGATTTTCAGACAGAAAAAAAATAGGACATCTTCAGGATAGAGAATAAACTAGAGAGGATAAAATAGATTCCAATACATGCAAGATCAGATTAGAGAATATAAAATAATAGCTTGGATCTGGAAGATGATAGGGAAATGGAGAGAACTGATTTGACAGCTGTTTACAAGGTAAACTAGGCAGTATGTGGTGATGGGATATAGCCAAGACCAGGGTTGAAACTACGGTAGTAGACATGGATAACTGGCCTCCACAGCTGGATAGATGTTGCTGCGACTCTTTGAGACATGGTGCATTCAAAGATCAGGAAAGGGACACACAGAGAGATCATGGATCTGATTGTGGATATATTGAGTTTAAGTTGTCTTGGCAAAAGAAGTTGTTGAAATGTTAAGTAGGTAATTGGAGAAAAAAAGATCTCCTAAAATTTACTCCAGTGTTTATCTCCACATTGCTATACCTCATACTTAAGTTTATATGCATCAAAATTAATTTTCTTTTCCTCCTCCACTCCTCAGATCTCACATCCAGTGGGTAATCAAGTGCAGTCAATTCTCAAATATGTCTCAACTAAATGTGGGGGGGGGGCAGGGAACCCAAAGAAGTAGGCAACAGCCATCTGAGAGGGTTCTGTTGTGCTGTGTTCAGTAGCATGAGACAGTGCCTAGAAGGGGATGAGTAACTGTCAAAGAACTTAGACAAATGGTTGATGTGATCAGACATGCATTTAGGAATACACTGGCAGCAATATGGGGGGGATACATATCTCCGTAAGAAGGAGAATGAGATATGAGACAGGGAAGCCAACTGAAAGGCCATTGTAACATTTTAGAGAATAGATAATAAAAGATGGAGATAAAGAAATGACAGGATGAATGGTGGAAAAAGATGGAGTTTGGTAATTTTGGTGATAGCTACAAACCATCTTATTCGTTTTGATTTAGGAAATGGGAGTTGAGTGCTATTCTCGTGTTTCTACTTGGGAGATTCAATAGGGTGTGAGCAGTTGGTGATAATTTTATTAATGGGAAGAGAAGTATAATCCTGGCATTAGATGATTTACTATATTTCAGTGGATAAGAGCGTAGAAGTTGGAGGTGGATAGTAACTAGACTCAAGTTCTAGATTTACTGCTTACCCAGTATTACAGATCACAAAAGGTCTGTGCTGACTTTTCCAAGCCACAATGCCTTGCTCTGTCTTATAGGGCTTAAAAGAATACCCTCATTATAATATTGATTATTGAAAAGAAAATGCAGATTAGACACTTGGCACACTGCATGATACATGACAAGTATTTAACAAATGTGATTTCTGCAGTAAAAGAAAATTATAACGTTGCTAGAGTTACAATAGTGAATAAAAATGTTGTAGAAAATATGCAATAGTTTTCAAGGGAAGCATTGAATGGTTTTGAGTCTCTCTTTAGAAAAGATGGTTGAAAGGGTTCCTTAAGACATTCAGATACTTATAGATTTTATTAGGGATCTAAAGATTGTTGGTCATTACCAAGATATTATAGAAATCAGAATATTAAATACTCTATGTTATGGATTTTGTTTTATGTTATAGGAAACCATAGTCTATTTTATTAATTTTCTACTCTGTGCAAACCACTTAGCTATTTGCCATAAAGATAGAAAAGGCATGGACCCTCCCAACTCTCTTTCTAATGTAATAGGATTATGAAACTCTTTTAAGTGGCTAAGTGGCGGAGTGGGGATGGGGTGGGGTGAGTTGTTCTTTTTCAGATGGTAGTAAACTAAGACTCTTGGATTTATTGAATGGAAAAAACAAAAAAATATTCCCTTCCTAATCAGAGACTCGTGAGGATTGTAATGAAAGGTCACGTGCTGTTCCAGGCTGAGAAAATGGAACCTGTTGACACTTATTTTCCCACTGAATGTTGACTGTGTAAACGGTTACATGGCTGACTAGTTTGGGCTTTGAAATATGCATTATTGAAGCTGGTATAAAAGCACTGCTTACAACTTTTCCTTCAGAGTCATTCAAAGAAACCACTGTACGTGGGTAAGGAAAACCTATGAATTAGGCAGTTCCTAATATACCCATTTCCTGTGTTGAAATCTCTATGAAACATAAGATTGTGCCGTATACGACCAGTAACATTGTGCTGACATGATCTTTTCCCTCCTTGCTATTTTCCAACTTCTATAAAATGTTCCCTTTTAAGAAAATGAAGGTATTATACAGATGTTTATTTCCTTTTTAATTGAATCCATGCCTGTCCATTAATAAACCCTTATGGAAACTATATGACTCAATCATACCTTCATTTTAAACAAATTACATCAGTGTTTGGAAAATAAAATGCACATCAACTTACATTTTACTGAAAAAAGTATAGTTGAATAGATCTTTAATTTTTTATTTCCTAGATAAAAAATATGATACAGAGACAGTGAGAAATTCTGGAAAGAATAGATGTTATTGGAGCATGTTAATCTGAGTTTGATTCTTGGATTTCCCACTGATTACAAGCTAAACATCAGGTCTTCAACTGTACAGAGCCTGCGTTTCCTATATATTTTCATATATACATATTTCATATATATTTCATATATACGTTTCCTATATATTTTCATATATAATATTTCATAAATACATATATTCATATTTCCTATATATTCTCATATTTCATGTGAGATAATTCTAGAATAAAATTATATAATATTTAAGGCACAGATAAGCTAATACTTAGTAGGTGTTTAATAAAATATAAGGAATATGCTTTTTTTTCTTTTTAAGTAAGGAATATGTGTCCTGATATTTCAGGTTCATGAGAAGTAGAGCCTAAGGTGCAGAGTTTAGTGGAAGTTGTTTGGCGGGCAAGTTCTCTCATGTGAAACCTGTTAAGGGCATGACGGCAGGATGATAGTACAGAAGAGAGAGGTAGGCAGAGATGTAATGTCAGTGGAAATCTAGTTTCAGTCTGATCACATAGGGAGCTCTGGTGCGTAAATTGTATCAGTTTGTTTTGCCTTGAGGCGGGGGGGGGGTGTGTTTTATACACTCTCCCTCCCCCTCCTTCCCCCTTCCTGTCTCTATCAATTAATCATCAGCTGCCGCAAGGGTTGGGGGAGGAGGGAGTAAAGTGGCTCAGGTCAGCTAAGGGCAGTCCTTTTTGAGGAGAGAACAGGTGTGAACCATTAGCCATTAACACCTGCAGCATCTGGAGCTGGGTGCCCCAGTCTGGGAAAGGGGATCTGGGCGGGACACTGCCAACATCCACTGCAGATGCAAAAGGCTAGTTTTAACCATATTTGAAAGAAATGCTACTCTTTCAATATGTAATTGTATAAATGCCAAAAAATATTTTCATTTAAGGTATTTAAATTTATCAATCATTTTTATTTAAAGGTTTAATTGCTTCTTTAGTGTCCTGTTTCTAAAATGAGAATGGTTATTTGAACTAAATAAAATGTATTTTACTGCAAAGGCATCTTCATTTATAAATAATCACAAGTCCAAACATGGTTTCCAGGTCCAGAAATTTTGCATATATAATAAGCTTTCCCATTTAAATCTTATACTCACTAATACATGTTCCCACATAGAATAGGTGCTGTTTTGATGGATGGACAGAATCAAGCCAGTGAATCTACTCATGATTCAGGAACCAGAATCGTGTCAGAATGCATTTAGGAAAGGCATGTTTGTGAATATAATAATTGTGGTCATGGGGTTAGAGATATAGTTTATTGCTTTCTAGACACTAAGTATTTTCAAATTTAGTGCAATCTTTTTTTAAGTTTTTAGTTAATTCCAGTTAGTTAACATACACTGTAGTATTAGTTTCGGGTGTACAGTTTCAACACTTCCTACATCACTGGGTACCCATCACAGCAAGTGCCCTCCTTAGTCCCTATCACCTCTTTAACCCATTCCCCACCGCCCACCTTCCTTGTGGTAACCATCAGTTTGTTCTCTGTAGTTAAGAGTCTGTTTCTTGGTTTGCCCCCCCCTCTCTTTTTTTCCTCTTTATTTGTTTGGTTTCTTAAGTTCCACATATGAGTGAAATCATATGGCATTTGTCTCTTTGAATGTTATTGGTTGCTTATGGAATAGGAAAAAGAAGAAAATTGATATAAGTCACTAAAATTTGAAAAATGACTTGTTTGGTCCCATTATGGGGTTATTATATTCCCAAAGTTTATGCAAACAGGTGACCGTGGCTATTTGTCTGATGATGAAATGTAGTAGGATTGTTTAGACATTAACAGAGGTATGAATAGCCTAAGAATACATTGTTCCCATTCATAAACAAAAATAAGGGTAAAAATGCTAAAAGGCCTGCTGATTTACCCACACCAAAAGCTCCAATAAAGTTTATGTGAACTTTTAAGTCCATACTCCCTTTAACTACCAGTCTAAATTCCACAAAGTTCCATGGGGTGCCTGGGTGCCTCAGTTGGTTAAGCATCTGCCTTAGGCTCAGGGCATGATCCCAGGGTCCTAGGATCAGCCTCGCATCAGGCTCCCTGCTCAGCAGGGAGTCTGCTTCTCCCTAGGCCTTCACTCCACTTGTGCTCTCTCTCTCTCTCTCTCTCACTCATTCTCTCTTGCTCTCTCTCAAATAAAAAATAAAATATAAATAATAAAAATAAATGAAAATAAAATTCACAAACCAAAGGATTTTTTAAAGTTTGGAATAGAGTAATTTGGCAGTGAAACCTGATCTGAAATGAGACTGTGTATAGATTTTATCTTATTTAGCGTGGCTGTCCCTTTGGTTCATTGCTGAAAAATTAATGTGTTTGGTTACTGGATGCTGTCCTATGCTTACTTGGGAACGTTGATTTATATATGTATACCTACCATATTACCTTACCAAAATAAAAATATTCCGAGTTTTAAAACAATTCTAGCTCCAGAGTTTTCAGATAAAGGATTATAAATATATATGTGAGTGTACATATATGCATATATAATATATGAAGTATTAATTTTGGCAAATGAGCTATAAAGAAAACAAAACAAATCTTAATGGTTTATTATAATAAAAATTTATTGCTCTCTTACTTTAGCTCAGTTGCTTGTCCATGTTGAACTCACAGTAGGGCTTTTTCTGTTTCATGTACTTATTCAAGGACCTATATGGTAGATAAGCTCTATTAACTTCATTACATAGCTTCTGAAAATGCTCTGGCTATTGAGAATCGCTCAAGGAAGAGAGAAAAGAGAACCATTCAGAAGATTCTTTCTAGGCCAGGACTGGAAATCTGGTTTACAGTACTCTGTCCAGGGCTCAGTCATATGGTTACACTTATTTGGGAAGACTGGGAAGTACAGTCCAGCTGAGTGCCAGGAGGAAAGCAACGTATGATTGATGAACGCCGATTGGTCATGGTACTTGCCACATATGTCTATGTGCACATTATATCATTGCTATGTCATAGTCTCAAAGCAGAGAATTTACAGAAAAAATTATCTCATAATCAAGGCCATTAGTGATCTTTAGTAAGTGAACCTGTTCCAATTTCTAAAAATAATGGGAAAACTGCAAAATAAGAGTAATGATGTGGATAACGAGCCTTACCATATAACAACATATATTAAAAAAACCACCCTTATTAAAACAATATGGTACTGGAGCATGAATAGATAAATGCTCAACTGTACTAGTATCAGATAAACAAAAATTAAAGTGAGTTATATTTTGCATACACAAGATCAGGAAAAAATAAAATCACAGATCTTGCCAAATGCAGGTGAGGATGTGAAGAAGTAAGAAATCATGTTCATGATTCAACGTTTAGTACATTGTTAGGCACAGTTCAGAGAGCAGTTTAATGATGTCTGGTAAAGAGAAAGATGTGTGTAATCTTTAAGTTAGTAGATGCCTGTTTGAGAGAAACTTAATCCTATGTATAAGAGGGTAATTACAAGTATGTGCTTTGGAGCATTACTTAGAATATAGCAAAATAACCTAAATATTCATAAACATCAGAACAAGTTGTGGCCCATTTGTAGAATGGCACACTATACAGCAATCAATGTGACAAACTAGGTGTGTTCTGTATTATCAGTGTGGATCATCTTAAAAACATCATGTTAAATTGAAAGAAAAAAAAATTGCAGGACCATTCCAATAAATTTTTTTGTTTTGCTTAGAGTCTAGCTTTTGGTTTACAGCCAAGGGAACCTTAACTACAACCTTAAAATTAGTAAGATTTATCTCTAATACATAGAGGATAATCATTCAGCAGAATCCTTTCGTGGGAACAATTGCCTCCAGTTCCATCCAGAAGAAACCACAGAAAGCATTGGTTGAATTGGAGTCTATGGATTCATGCTCTGCGTGCATCTAAGAAAGCTATTCTTCCTCTAAATCTGTTTCTATATACTTTATTTTCACACAGCAACTTAAAGGTTAAGAATTATTGAAAAATTGCTACAAATTTTGGAGAGAGAATATCAAAATAGAGTGGGTCCAATAAAATGTAAAATTGTTGGATATGCTGATTGTGATAATTATATAAGGGCTTTAACTTTTGAAATGTTTCATGTTAATGAAATTATAAAATCTACTCCAGATAACTGTAGGAACATTTACAGTTTGTTTTGGATTTGGACATGTGTAATAATGACCAAGTATATTCATAAGAATATTTGATCCTTGATGCAACATTATAGTAGTATTTTTTCTTCAAGTCCATAAATTTTAAGAAAAAACTTCTGGCTGCCTAATGTTAACAAACACAATGGCTTTCAAATTGTGAATGATACAAAACAAACAATGGGAAAAGAAAAGTTCTCGATACATGAAATATTTTGTTAGAAATGAATGAATTAAATAGCTTTTCTGTCAACAAATAGTTTCACTTCTTAAAACTAACAGTGGTCTCATAAAGAAGATTCTAGTGAAAATTAGCTGTCAGAGGAGATGTTGACTGTACTATAATAAATAACAGAGCTGATCTTCAGAGCAATAAGAAGAATATAACCATGATTACTCTTTATGAGCAGTTCATTACTCTTTATGAACATTATTGCTCAATCTAATTTGCGAAACGTGATGGTGAAGTTGGCAGAAAGTTGTAATACCTAATTGTTCTAATTTAATGTTTGTACTATTAGGAGAAAATTATATTGCATCATATTCAAAGGATTTTTTGAATTAATATTTAGTACTTCAAGAAGTTGGTATGTATGATCTCAGCAAGGTTTGGATCACAAAGGGAAATTTAGCAATCATGTTGATTTCTCTTTTCCTCCTTAACTCCAGTATGCCATGAATTAATTGAGATTTTGACAGCCAAGCTTTTGAAGCAGTATTCTGTTTAGATGCTATAGCTGAGAGGAAACGCAGTTGAGCGTTCCCATCTACCCCCCCCCCCCAGTCCCAGGGTAACAGTATATTTTACAGCTGGGACTTCACAGGGTTGTGTTCTTTTTTTTTTTTTTTTAATTTCAATTTTTCATTTAAATTCTAGTTAGCATATATGGTAAAATGGCTTTCAGGTATAGAATTTAGTGATTTATCACTTAATATAACACTCAGTTGCTCATCACAACAAATGCCTTCCTTAATACCCATCACCCATTTAGACCATCCCCCACCCACCTCCATCCATCAAGGGCTGTGTTCCTGTAGATGAAAAAAACTGCATATGTTGGCAGGTGCTTTTCATTGGACCAATTCTACATATATGACCATTGCTGGTCTCTATTTTTACTCATCCTATTTTTACTCATAGAGAGGTTTAAGGGGAGGGACTAGATTTGAACCAATGTCTTCATTACAATCAAGATAGCAAGAATAGGGCTTGATTTGGCATTAGGGCCAAATACATTTGTATTCTGTCTTAGTTCTTGAGAGTTGGGGGGAAAAATCTCAGATGGGTCAGTTTATCTTTCACTCGTTTTTTTAGAAATCTCTATTCCTCTTCATATTTAACCAACTTGTGCAGTGTTAACAATTAAAATATAATTAGGATAGCTATCTTTTGTTGAATGCCTACTTTGTGTTGTTCCTTATAATTTGTCTTGTTCCTTGGTATAAAGCTATTCATAGCATTCCCTTATCATTGTAATGTCTGTAGGATCTATAGTGATACCCACTTTCATTCATGATATTGGTGATTTCTATCTTCTCTTTTTTCCTGAGCTGTCTGGCCTAGGTTTATCCATTTTATTGATCTTCTCATAGAACCGGCTATTACCATCATTGAGCTTCTCTATGGATTTTGTGTTGTTTATATCATTGATATTTGCTCTTTATTATTTCTTTTCTTCTCCTTACTTTGGGTTTAATTTGTTCTTCTTTTGTTTCTTAAGATGAAAGTTTAGGTGTTTGATTTGAGACTTTTCTTATTTTCTAACATAGATGTTTTAGAGTTATACTGTTCCTCTAAGCATTGTTTTAGTTCCACCAGATATTTTAGTATGTCATGTTTTCATTTTCATGCAATTTATTTTTATACAGTACAAATTATTTCCAATTTCCCTTTTGATTTCTTTTTGACCCATGAATTATCTAAAATTTGTTAGTCTTCAAATAGTTGGGTATTTTCTAGTTTCTGATTGCCTAAGTGTCTGAGATTAATTTATCAATTTTGATTACCCATCCCTTTAATTCCTTTTCTGTCATGGTCTTATCATTTGAGATGAACAGGCTGAACAGACACATCACGCTAGCTGATGTACTTTCACCCTCGTACTGTGTTCTTAAGTGATCTCTGAGGAGACTAGAGTTTTTTGTTTTGTTGGCTAATTTTCTGTTTCCTAAACTACTTCTGCATCTTCCAGGATAAATCTCTTTTTTTGGATGTATTTGTTGCAAGATTTTTCTCAAGTGTCTAGTGATCGTTATTCATCCATATTTAAGAAAAAGGCAACATAAAAGTTGATTGTGAGCTCTGTTAGGCTTTGCATTAACCTATGCATGATTGGTCAGGAAGCTTTCATTAGGCAGAGACCTTCTTAGATGAGGAAGACTTTGCTCTGTGACACCAAGCACCTGCTCTGATTCTCTCCAGGGATTTAGTTTCTTTAGGTAGTAATCTTTAAACTGTTGTCTAGGTATTTGAAGGATGTGGCTGTTGGGCTATTGATAATTCTGTTCATGCAGGTGAAGTACATGTTTGACCTTTCTTGGCCCTACTTCTCACTGCTTGACTTCTCTGTAACTGCAGTTTCTGAGATCTGAGCTTCTCCAGGGATTAACTAATAAAGTTGATTTCCTTTTTGGATGCAGTACTTTCCCTTGTCCTTCCCTCACTTCTTCCTTTCTTCCTCTGTGAATAAGCTTGACTATGCCTGCACCTCTTTTGTTAATAATTCTAGATATATATTTTTTATTTCTTTAAAGGATTGATTTATTTATTAGAGAGAGCAGGGAGGGGGAGGCAGAGGGAGAGGGAGAAAGAGAGTCTTAATCAGGCTCCACGTTCAGCTCAAGCCCAATGCAGGGCTCAATCTCATGACACGTGAGATCATGACATGACCAACCGAAACCAAGAGTCAGACGCTTAACCGACTGAGCCACCCAGGTGCCCCAATAATGCTAGATATATTTTAATTCTCAACAATTACAGATCTTTATTTTTTAAAGCAGAATTATGTCACTATATGCTTATTACTGAGAATCTAATGTTGATATAAGCATAATATGTTCATATATATGTATAATTTATATGCATATATATTTAAAGTTTGTCATTTATTAATGTAATTTTTGGTAAAGCAGATTTTTCCCTTATTTTAAAGGTTTTTAGGAATAACAGGAGAACATATGTACCAAATGATATAGGAACTCTTTGGGTATTATGTTTGGGGGTCTCATCTAACATTTTATATGTATTTGTTGGTTGGCAATAGATCATACTTGATAAGCCAGGACTAAGGTGACTTTTTGATGCAAATGCTTTTTGTACTTTATTGAATTGGGATAAAGATAGATCAAATAAAATGACCTCTCAAGGATTTGAAGCTAGTATGTCAAAATGAATATAAAACTCAACAAAGTGCTGCTGTTTGGCGGTTTCTGTGGACCTAAGAAATGAAGGTGAATGGATAAAGCATACCACTTTGGCATCTGTAAGCAGGTATGAAATAGTTAAGTTATCTAGCAAGGGAAATTATGCGCATATTTTCTTGTGTGTTTTCTGAGATGACGGAGTTCTCCAGGATTCTTGGAAAAATATTTGGGGTGGAAGAACATCCAGTTCCAAAATACTTTCTCCTTTGGGGGAAGTGGAGTTGGCAGGGTGTGACATACTTAGCACTCTCTATCTGGCCCCTGGTGAGGGTGCCCGTCATACTTGCAGGTCTTTATATGATTCACCTGGATGAAACAGAATTGAGAAAATAAAAGATCTCATTTAAAAAAAAAGAAACTTCACTTTGTATTATTATCTTTTTGGAGTCAGGAGAGGGAGAGAGGGAATGAAGATGGAAAGGAGGGAGGGACAAATGCATTTAACACCAATTTCATCATGAACCATAGCATCTTAGAATTGAAGAGAGCGGAGTTTATCTTGTTTAGTCTTTTTTCCAACTGGGAATTCCTTTTTCAGCTTTTCTGGCAAATGACCATGCAACCTCTGTTTAAATAGTTTAAATATTTTCAATGATAGGTAGCTCATTTCTTTGTAGGTTATTTCTGTTTCAGAGATTTCTAATAATTGGACATGCTGGGAAAAATCTGCTTTCATTGACTTACTTGTCTTCTGGAGCAATATAAAATAGTGCTGCTGCCACACTGTGATTTTTGAAGACAGCTTTTTTTTTTTTATTTTCTGGGCTCTTTGAAGTTAAATTTTTAAATTCCTTTGATCACTATTTAAGTTTTTAGTATTCAGAATAATTTCTTCTTGATACTTCCCAATTTTCAATATCCGTTAAAACTTTTTAAAATCAAATTATAGTGTACAAATAAAAATACACAACTCATAAATGAGCAACTGCATAAATTACCATAAAGTGAACAAACCATTTAATCAGTACCCCCAAATTTAAAAAAAGAACATTACAGATAATCAGTAAGCCCCTTTCCTGTCCCTTTAGTCACTACTTTCTTACTCCCAAATATAATCATTATTCTGATTTCTAACAATACCATAGAATACTTTTATCACTTTTGAAATATGTTATAAATGAAACCATATTGTCTGACTTCTTTAACTCAATATTTTAAGAGTCACTCATATTATTGTGTGTGTTATAGTATAATTACATTTCTGAGGTTTCCCATTGTATGATAACACAATTGTTCTGTTTTACTATTTCTGGAGAGTGGACTGTTTATAGTTGTTATAGTGGATTATTTACAGCTTTGGGCTGCTCTGAAGAATGTGAACATTCTTATACGTGTCCTTGTGTACATATATATGATTTTCTTTTGGATATATACTTAGAAGTAAAATTGTTAGGCCATAATATATATTTATATTCAACTTTAGTAGATAATGCCACTTTCCAAAGTAATTGAGCAATTTATATTCCCAGCAACCATGTATGAGAGCTCCTGTTGCTTCACAGTCTTATTAACATTTGGTATTTGAATTTTTGCTTTTAGATATTTTAGTGTGTGATATTATCTCAATGTAGTTTAAATTTGCATATCTGATTATTGATGAGATCTTCACATGTTCTTTGGCCATTTGGATATCCTCTTTTGAGAAATGTCTATTCAAGACTTTGCTCATTTTTTTTTACTGCGTTTTTGCATTTTTAAAAATTAAGGTATTTTCCATACGTTCAGGATTAAAACTGTTGATAATAGGTATTGGGAATATTTTCTGTAGCTCTACTTTGACTTCATCTACTAATGGAAGTTCCTAATTTTAATGTAGTACAATTTATTAGTTTTTTTCCTTTATAGGTGGAGTTTTTCTATCCTGTTTAAAGTATCTTTGCTGTCCCAAGATCACAAATATATGCTCTTATGATATCTTCTAGAAATTCTATTGTTTTATTATTTATATTTAGATTTTTTTTTCACCTGCCAATACTTTTTTGTGTGTGGTGTGAAGTAAAGGTCAAATTCCATTGAGATACTTATTGTACCTCCCATCAAAGACGTTAAATAGGAATAGACATAAAAAATTGGACCTTAGAGTGGGAGTCTGCATCGAAGCTGAAGTTTGGGGAGTGTTGAGTGTACAGATGGTACTTAAAGCTGTGAGGTTAGGTACTATTGCTAAATAAGTGAGCATAGGTTGAGAAGAACCTGAGGAGAGAGCCCACAGGTGCTCCAGTATGAGACCCAAACTACACTCATTACTTTGCTGTATGAGAGTACAGATGGAGTACAGTACACTAATACAGACCATAGTGTGCTATAGATTCCTGTCATCTACATACTACCCATAGTGTCATATCCCATGATTGCACTGGCTTATGCCACGGTCAAGTCAGAATATAAACTTAATTAAATGTTATGGTAAACCAGAACATCATATTTTTAACATGAATTCTTAGTAAGCGAAGCCCTTCATTCTGCACTAAAGGAATTGGTTACTTTGCATATAAAAGCAGCAATTTTCATTTTTTCTTGAACATTCTGTGACATTTTCATGTTATTCAGGTCATATGTCCTAGCTTCCCCCAATATTTTGGAATCCTAAATAATTAATTCAGCATGTTTGCTGTCTGTCATATATCTGTGCATTCAACATTTGTGGATTTGATAAGCAAGTTGTTGATAGCAAATTCTGGATACTATATGATCATATCCAGAAGTCTTTGATGGGTACAGTAGACACCTTTCTCCTTTAGCTGACATCACTCCCAATTCCAAACCTTGTTTGAGAAAAGCTATTCAATTATATCTAGCCTTCAGTCACCCAGGTCATATTTCCTGTTTTTCTAGGAGGAAATCTTGAAAAAAGTCATCTTTCTTTGAATTCTCACTTCATATAGTCTTGAGGGGGGCACCTAATCCTGGAATCTTGGCCTCAGTCTTTTCAGAAGAAATTACTTCCAGTGTCAATTTATTTCACTTATGCAAAAGGACTGTCCACAAAATGGTATGATGCATGCCCAAATGTCATACTTGGCCTCTAGCCAGCTCAACTGTGTGAAAGTATAAACTTTTTGCACAGTAGTTTTTATTTAACCAAACTGAAAAGGGAAAAATCTCTGATGTACATGTTCATTTCAGTTGAGACATTTACAAAGTACTTATTTTATGCAGTGTACTGCTTTAGACGCTATGAAGGGCATAAAGTGAGTTATGGATCTCCGTCAACTCACCTTATATATATCATCTCTAGGTCTATCCCTTACATTGCTGTTGAATCCACAACTCTATAATCTTCATTTCCTTAATAATTTTTTTCCCAAATCATATCCTGTGATTTCATTGTTTCTTAAGACTCACCCCCCCCATAAGTTGTTGCAAGATGCTTTTCTAAATTCTTAACTAGCAGTGACAATATTTGGCTTTTTATAATCACGTGCCTAACATTCATGTCCTGTGAACCACCTTTGATTCTGTGCTGTTATACACAGAATTGTAATGAGAGATAAGAACACTAGGTCTTTTAGAGGGTAAGCCATGGAGTTAGTGGCCTGGGGGAGGGGTCTAGAAAAGAAATTCCCTTATCTCTGGTCCTATGTTTTTTTCACAGTCCACAAAATGTGACTTTAAAATTGCAGAGGTATTGAATTTAAGGACCCCATTAACAATGAATACAGACTCAAAACTCTCTTAGGCGCACCTCATGATAGCGTTGTTATGAATTTCATGTAAAATGAGGTACTGCTGCTCCTGATTCTTGCAAGCTACTACTGTTACACTCCCAGGAAGTCTTTGAGGTCTGAAACTTGTGTTTAGGTTGTAAGGGATCGTTGATTCCTGAAACATTTACAGTAGTGCTTTTATAAGGCATGCGACCAAATCATAATATGTGCCTTTAGCAATGAAGGAATGAACGTTGTTGATTATCAGTAGGAAACTTGGATGTTATACACTTGAAATTGGGATACAAAACAAAACAAAAAGCTAAAGATTACCAGATCTCAAAGGGAAAAACTAGTAATCCATGAATAATAAACAGAGAAAATATTTTCAAAAGGCAGGGTGTCAAATACCTCTGAGATTAATGTATATGATCTGCACTTATATATAGCAGATTACCTAAATTCAGACTGACCTTGGCCACTGTGGAGGGTAATATTTTTGAAAGAATGAGCTGTATTAAAACAGTTTCTGCAATGTATTAGGCACAAATATGCTTTCCTTCCACGTTAGGCATGCAGAACTTTTTCCCACCTGTTTATTTTTCCTTAAACAAACATATTATCTGATATAACTAGTCCAAAGAAAATTTTCTCTTCCTCTACGTGAATGAACTCCCCTCTTACCCTTTTGCTAAATTCTGGAACTCTGATGTAGTTCTTACATTACATCCATGTCACTTTTTGGAATCGCTTCAATAGTATACTGCCTTGAATTATTTTCAAGCATTTAATCACCTTCTGTTTAAGCCCGTTTTCCCCTTTAACAGTGTAAATTATTTTCCAAGTACAATGTATGATAATATAGACTGGACTCCCTGTGCTATTAGGAGGTTTGAAATGAAAAACAAGCTTTGTCTTAAAGTCTTTGTAGCTGTAAAACATGGCAAAATTAACAATGTTTCATCAAGTCTCTACTGTAGTTCTCATGCCAGTTATTGCATACTGTGATTGTCTTTTCTTTTCACCACAGAAAAAAATCCATTTTAAAAATGGAAATCTCCTAAAGAATTGGTTCTGGGTGTCCAAAATATAAGGAAGAATGTTTCTAATAAATTTAAACTTACTCTGTGGGGAAGGTAGTAGGCTCTGGAGTCAGATTTTTAGATTCGTAGTTGAGCTCTGATATTTACTAGTTGGAGCACTTTGGGAAAATAATATGCCCTTTCTGGGCCTCCATTTCCCAGGATGTAAAATGAGGGTAACAAGGGCTCCCACTCGTTGACTTATGGAATGCTTTAAATGAGATGGAGTATGTGATGTGTTTAGTATGCTGTCTATACTTAGTGAGTGCTTAATAAATACTAGTTATTTCTAATTTACACATGAGATTGTTATAGAAAGTAGCAACATTTTCAAATGGTTGATAAGAGGATCCACTAGGAAAAATTTAAAATAATCTATTATTTTTAGTGTACAGATGATAAAATTGAGACTCAAAGAGGTGGCAGTTTATTATAATAATCTAAATTGTCTAAATAATATAAAGTATTTATTTTATTATTTTTTAAATTTTTTATTATGTTATGTTAGTCACCATACAGTACATCATTAGTTTTTGATGTAGTGTTCCATTTCATTGCTTGCATATAACACCCAGTGCTCCATGCAATACGTGCCCTCCTTAATACCCATTACTGGCCTATCCCAATCCCTCACCCCCCTCCCCTTTGAAGCCCTCAGTTTATTTCCCAGAGTCCATAATCTCTTGTGATTCATTCCCCCTTCTGTTTACCCCCCCCATTCTTCCTTTCCTTCTCCTACCGATCTCCCTGCTATTTCTTATGTTCCATAAATGAGTTAAACCATATAATTGTCTTTCTCTGCTTGACCTATTTCACTTAGCATAATCTCCTCCAGTCCCATCCATGTTGCTGCAAATGTTGGGTAATCGTTCTTTCTGATACCTGAGTAATATTCCATTGTATATATGGACCACATTTTCTTCATCCATTCGTCTGTTGAAGGGCATCTCAGCTCCTTCACAATTTAGCTATTGTGGACAATGCTGTTATGAACATTGGGGTGCATATGGCCATTCTCTTCACTCCGTCAGTATCTTTGGGGTAAATACTCAGTAGTGCAATTGCTGTGTCATAGGGTAGCTCTATTTTTAACTTTTTGAGGGACCTCCACACTGATTTCCAAAATCATGAACCAGGTTAAGCTTCTAATCTCAGTATTTTTTTAATATGGCATTATTTAATGTAGAAAATTTGTGCTACTATGACTTATTTTTTTTTTTTTTTAAAGATTTTATTTATTTATTTGACAGAGATAGAGACAGCCAGCGAGAGAGGGAACACAAGCAGGGGGAGTGGGAGAGGAAGAAGCAGGCTCACAGCAGAGGAGCCCGATGTGGGGCTCGATCCCATAACGCCGGGATCACGCCCTGAGCCGAAGGCAGACGCTCAACCGCTGTGCCACCCAGGCGCCCCTACTATGACTTATTTTTGCCTAAATTTTAAGTTTATCTGGTTTGGATAGTTACCTAAAATTTTTCATTTGATGGATTTTTCATGATAGAAAACATACCATGTTTTGTGCACTTTGAAGTGTTAGTGGTATGAATAAATAATAATGTTGGAGTTTGAGGATGTTATGTATGACTTCACTATTCCTCACTGAAATTTGGAACTAATTGAGAGAAGATTCTCCAGTGAGACAGAATGAGAAAACAACATTGATTCTTTTTTTTTTTAAGATTTTATTTACTTATTTGACAGAGAGAGACAGCTAGCAAGAGAGGGAACACAGGCAGGGGGAATGGGAGAGGAAGAAGCAGGCTTCCAGCAGAGGATCCTGATGTGGGGCTCGATCCCGGGACCCTGGGATCATGCCCTGGGCCGAAGGCAGACGCTTAATGACTGAGCCACCCAGGCGCCCCAACAACATTGATTCTTAAACAGAAAAATCGATACCAAAACAATGGCACAGGATGGAAGCAAACAGGCTTGCTATTGCTGTCTTTTTTTCCAGGCTCAAATTTGGAAGAATTAGTCTATAAGAAATTTTGTTCTGAGGAGCGGACTTTTACGTAGACTCACTATACGACTTCATACTTAGAATTTTTGCTTGATTAGCTCTACTGAGTCAAGAGATGCATGGACCACTAATTTGTCCATTTCTATGGGGAGGCATAAGGGGTAGAACAACACAAATTTTTGTTTTTATTCAAGGAGCTCTGTGTAAATGTAAATGAGGGGAAGGTAGGGATGAACCCTAAATGTCTGTGTATTAAAGTTAAAATACTTGGCAGGAATGTTGGTAATCACTGCAATTGTGCAAGATCATCCTAGAGACTCGAGCCTAAGTAACAACATAATAGATAGATGATAGATAGATAGATAGATAGATAGATAGATAGATAGATGATAGATAGATGATATATAGATAGATATTAGATAGATATCTTGGTGGAGTCCCAGTAGTTCATTTTTGCTTTGGTTTCTCTTGTCTTTGGAGACGTGTCTTGAAAGAAGTTGCTGTGGCTGATGTCGAAGAGGTTGCTGCCTGTGTTTTCCTCTAGGATTTTGATGGATTCCTGTCTCACATTGTGGTTTTTCATCCATTTTGAGTTTATCTTTGTGTATGGTGTAAGAAAATGGTCGAGTTTCATTCTTCTGGATGTAGCTGTCCAGTTTTCCTAGCACCACTTATTGAAGAGACTATCTTTTTTCCATTGGATATTTTTTTCCTGCTTTGTCAAAGATTAGTTGACCACAGAGTTGAGGGTCCATTTCTGGAGTCTCTATTCTTTTCCATTGGTCTATGTGTCTGTTTTTGTGCCAATACCATGCTGTCTTGCACAGCAAAGGAAACAGTCAACAAAACTAACAGGCAACCCATGGAATGGGAGAAGATATTTGCAAATGACATTACAGATAAAAGACTAGTATCTAAGATCTATAAAGAACTTATCAAACTCAACACCCAAAAAACAAATAATCCAGTCAAAAAATGGGCAAAGGACATGAACAGACGCTTCTCCAAAGAAGACATATAAATGGCTAACAGACACATGAGAAAGTTCAACATCACTAGCCATCAGGGAAATACAAATCAAAAAGTCATATTTCTTAACAGCAAATTTAAGAATGCAGAGGAATACATGGGCAAATGTCCAACAAAAAATGCCTAGATGTCCAGTGAGCACGGATGATGCAGAATATGTAAATTAAAACAAAAATGAGACACAATTTTTGCTTCTCAAATTGGACATATATATGATAATAATGATTGTTTAGTGTTGAAGCCAGAGGTGATCACATATTACTACTGATAACATTTTGGCAACACATGGTTATAAATAGAAAGTATGTATATCCTTTAACCAGTTATAGGAATTATTTTTAAGGGAATATTTAAGTATGTGTTTAAGGGATTTGCTATTGGACTATTTATCAGTGCATTTTTTGTTTGTTTTTAGGTTAATACTATTATTCCCACTATATAGATCTGTAGATACAGATATATAGATACAGATTTTTTTTAAGATTTTATTTATTTGAGATAGAGAGAAAGCATAAGCAGGGAGGGGGGCAGAAGGAGAATGACAAGCAGACTCCCTGCTGAACAGGGTGCCCAACACAGGGCTCAATCCCATGACCCCAAGATCATGACCTGAGCTGAATTTAGACACCTAACCGACTGAGCCTTCCAGGTACCGCTGTATATAAATTTTAAATTTTAATTCCAAAAGAGTTAACATGCAGTCTTACATTAGTTTCAGGTATATAATATATAATATAGTGATTCTGCAATTCTATATGTCACTGAGTGCTTATCATGGTATGTGCATTCTTTAATCCCCATCACCTGTTTGACCCATCCCCCCACCCACCTCCCCTCTGGTAACCATCAGTTTGTTCTCTGTAGTTAAAAGTTTGTTTTTTGGTTTGTCTCTCTCTCTCTCTCTTTTTTTTCTTTGTTATCTTGTTTGGTTTCTTAAATTCTACACATGAGTAAAATCATACGGTATTTGTCTTTAACTAATTTCATTTAGCATTATACTCTCTAGATTCATCCATGATGCTGAAAATGTCAAGATTTCATTCTTTTTTAAGGTTGAGTAATATTCCATCGTATATTTTATATACCACTTCTTCTTTATCCATTCATCTATCAGTGGACACTTGGACTGCTTCCATAACTTGGCTATTATAAATAATGCTGCAATGAACATAGGGGTGCATTTATCACTTTAAATTAGTGTTTTCATATTCTTTGGTTAAATATCCAGTAGGGCAATTCTTGGATCATAGGTAATTATATTTTTAATTTTTAAAGGAACTTCCATATTTTTTTTTCACAGTGGCTACACCAATTTGCATTCCCACCAATGGCACATGAGGGTTCATTACTCTCCACATCCTTGTCAACACTTGTTTCTTATGTTTTTGATTTTAGTCATTCTGACAGGTGTAAGTTGATATCTCAGTGTGGTTTTGATTTGCATTTCCCTGATGATGAGTGATCTTGAGCATCATTTCACATGTCTATTGGCCATCTGTATGTCTTCTTTAGGAAAAGATCTGTTCATCTCTTCCGCTTATTTTTTAATTGGATTATTCATTTTTTTTGGTGTTGAGTTGTATACTTTTTTATATTTTTGGATACTAACCCTTTATCAGATATGACATTTGCCAATGTCTTCTCCCATTCAGTAGGTTGTCTTTCAGTTTTATTGTTTCTTCTGCTGTGCAGAAGCCTTTTATTTTGATGTAGTCCTAATTAATAGTTTATTTTTGCTTCTGTTCTTTTTGCCTCAGGAGATATATCTAGAAAAATGTTGCTACAACTGATGTTAGAGAAATACTGCTTGTGTTCTCTTCTAGGAGTTTTGTAGTTTCAGGTCTCACATTTAGGTCCTTAATACATTTTGAGTTTACTTTTGTGTATGGTGTAAGAAAGTAGTCCGGTTTCATTCATTGCATGTATCTCTCCAGTTTTCCCAGCATCATTTGTGGAAGAGACTAGTCTTTCTCCCACTGCATGTTCTTACCTCCTTTGTCAAAGATGAATTGATCATATAATTATGGGTTTATTTCTGGGTTTTCTATTCTGTTCCATTAAGCTATGTGTCTACTTTTGCACCAGTACCATTACTATTTTGATTACTGCAACTTTGTGGTATAGCTTGGAATCTGGGATTGTGATACCTACAGTTTTGTTCTTGTTTTTCAAGATTGCTTTGGCTATTCAGGGTGTTTTGTGGTTCCATTCAAATTTTAAGATTATTTTTTCTAGCTCTGTGAAAAATTATATTGGTATTTTGATAAGGATTGGATTGAATTTGTAGATCACTTTGGGTAGTACGGACATTTTAGCAATATTTGTTCTTCTGGTACATTAGCATGGTATATCTTTCAATTTCTTTGTGTCATCTACAGTTTCTTTCTTCAGTGTTTTAGTTTTTAGAATACGGTCATTAATTCCTTTTGTTCAGTTTTTTTCTAGGTATTTTATTATTTTTGGTGCACTTGTAAATAGGACTATGTTCTTAATTTCTCTTTCTGCTGCTTCATTATTAGTGTATAGAAATGCAACAGATTTTTGTATATTGATATTGCATATCTAGTACTGGTTTTGGATTTGTGATTACCATTAGGTTTGTATATAACATGGTATGCATGTAGCAGTCTATGTTAAGTTGATGGTTGCTTTAAGTTTGAACCCTTTCTTTACTCTTCTCCCTACAACGTTTTAGGTGTATGGTGTCATGATTTACCTCCTTTTATTTTGTGAATCCTTGACTGATTTTTATAGATATGTTTAATTTTACTGCTTTTGTGTGCTTCCTAGTTGTCTTAAAACTCCTTATGGTCTTTCTTTTCCACTGAGAGGGTCCCCTTTAACATTTCTTGTAAGACTGGTTTAGTGGTCATGAATTCCTTTCACTTTTGTTTGGGAAACTCTTTACCTCTCCTGTTCTGAATGATAACATTGCTGGATAGAGTATTCTTGGTTGCAAGTATTTTTCTTCCAGCACTTTGGCTATATGATGCCACTCCCTTCTGACCTGCAAAGTGTGTGCTGAAGAATTCACTTGATAGACTTATGAGGTTTCCCGTGTATGTAAGTGTGCTCTTTTGTCTTGTTGCTTTTAAAGTTCTCTCCTTATCACTACTTTTTTTTGCCATTTTACCATGTTTCTTGGTGTGGACCTCCTTGGGTTGATTTTGTTGGGGTCTTTCTATGCCACTTCAATCTGGATTTCTCTCTCTTTCTCAAGATCTGTAAAGTTTTCAGCTCTTTTTTCTTCAAGGAATTATTCTGCCCTCTTTCCTCTCTCATCTCTTTCTGGGATCCTTATAATGTGCACATCATTACACTTCATGGTGTTGCTGAATTCCCTAAGTCTATTTTAATTTATTATCATTATTATTATTTTTCTCTCTCCTGCTTAGTTTGATTGCTTTCCATTACTCTGTCCACCGGGTCACTCATCCATTCTTCTGCTTCCTTTAGCTTACATTCAATTCCCCTAGTGTATTTTTAATTTCAGTTATTGAGTTCATTTCTGATTGCTTTTTTTAAAAGATTTTATTTATTTATTTGACACAGAGAGAGCAAGAGGGCATGAGTGGGGTGGGGGGTGACAGAGGGAGAGGGAGAAGCAGGCTTCCTGCTGAGCAGGGAGCCTGATGTGGAACTTGATCCCAGGACCCTGAGATCATGACCTGAGCCAAAGGCAGACGCTTAATCAACTGAGCTACTAAGGTGCCCCCATTTCTGATTGTTTTTTGTGTTTTCTATCCTTTTGTTGAGGATTTCACTGAGGTCCTCCATTCTTTTCTCGTTCACTGAGTATTTTTATGACCATTACTTTTAATTCTGCATCAGGCATATTAGGTATCTATGTTTCATTTAGTTATCTTGCTGTGATTTTGTCCTGTTCTTTCATTGGTATATATTACTCTATCTCCTCATTTTGTTTTACTCTCTGTTTGTTTCTCTGTGTTAGCAAAGTCAGATATGTCCCCTGCTCTTGAAACTAGTGGGCTTATGAAGAAGAGGTCCTATACTGTCCTGCAGTGCAATGTCCCCTGCTCATCGGAAACTGGCACTTCAGGGGTGCCTCCTGTGTGTGTGTTACTTGCACCCTACTGTTGTGGCTGAGCCTTTTTTGCCTTCAGTCCAGTCATCTGTAATGGCTCCCTTTGTCTGTCACATAAACCCTGTGTTTTTAGTGTGCCAGTCTGGGCTTACCTTGGCTTGAGTTGAGTCAGACCAGGCATTTGCCAGAAATACAGTAGCACTGAACTACAGGGAGCTTTCCTTATGTTGTTCCCTGAGAAGATTTCATTACTAGGCAAGGCTTGCAATCAGACCTGCCCACACCTAAGGCCATAGTCAGACTGGTGCCTGTGTGGTTATCTTCCCCTAGCCCTAGGGCAGGAATCACTTTGGAATGGTGCTGTCCCTTGTCGGGCTGCTTGCACACTTGCCAGGCCTGCGGCAGTGCTTGGATAGGCTCTAGACTATTGGAGGGGGCAGGTCTACAGAAGAGGGCAGGGAATAGGCGCACTATGTGAGCAAGGTTTGCACAAGTCTTTGTGGGAGGGGATTAGAGCAGCTTTAGAAAACTTGTGTTGCCGGGCAGTCCACAGGAGACCACTCAAAAAAGCAGAGTATGAATTGTATAAAAGTATAAAAGTATGAATTGTTTATCACATAGAAAGGCCAAACAGATAGATGTCAATGACTTTGGCTTATGTCAGTCCACCGAGAGGGGAACTGAAGCCACCAGGGAAACCTGCCCAGTCTAGGGTGGAGGGGACCTATGTGCAGAAGAGCGGCAGGGCAGGGAGTATGGTTCGCAAGCTAGGGGGAGAGTGTTTGTGTTGCACTGGTTCCCTAAAGTGTCTGTGTATCTATGCTGGAGGCAGGGCAGGGAAATGCTGCCCGCCAGCTCGTTTGTTCTTGGAGAAGTCTCCCAAAGATCCTTGCCCCTCCAGCACAGGCTCTGAGCTTAGTGAAGAAATC
This sequence comes from Ailuropoda melanoleuca, assembly GCF_002007445.2. NCBI lineage: Eukaryota > Metazoa > Chordata > Mammalia > Carnivora > Ursidae > Ailuropoda > Ailuropoda melanoleuca. The sequence goes on along the minus strand of NC_048228.1, from coordinate 46,743,766 downwards.
CTGGTATACCCCAGGCATTTTTGAAACTGCTGCTTCTATGCAATATCTCCATGTAGCTGTTTGTTCTGTTGTCTCTTTAAGGGCAGGGACTCAGTTCCCTATCACCCTCCTGGCTCTCCCAGAGCCGAGCCCACTTTTTTTTAAAGTTCCAGGTGTTAATTCCCACTCATTGTGGTTTGCCCCTCTGGTTTTGAAAGCCAGATGTGGGGATTCGTCTTTCCAGTACAGTTTCCCATTACTGGGGTCCTGGTGTGAGATCCGCTCCTCTTTCTTTTCCGAACCTGAAGCGTCCCTCCCTCCTATGGACAGTTCCATGATTCGTTTAGCTCTGGACCTGTCTCTTCCCTTTCTACCCTCTTATATGTGGCTGCTTCTCTACATTTAGCTGTGGAGAGTCTGTTCTTTGGGTCTTTTTCTGCGTTATAGGTGATTTTTATCTAGTTGTATCCATAGGATGAGGTGAGATTAGGGACCTCCTACTCCCTCATCTTCATTGGAAGTCTCAGTGCATTGTTTTTTAATTCAGAAAAAATTGATAGCACCCTAAATTTCAGTAGTTAAGAATTGCTTAAATAATGAATCGGCCGTGTGATGGAATATTATATAACTATTAATGAAGTTTTAGGAAAATACAGAATGGCTTAAAAATGCTATCAATATGTAATTAAAGAATAAAAAGCCCCATCTGTCTTGTTACATTACCTAGGAAGGCTGTTCACAAAAGTCTGATTATCACCAGGTGGTGGAATTATGGGACAATAATTTGTTTTTCTTTATTTCTTTGTGCTTTTTTTTTTTTTCAAAATTTTATTGCTGTGTTACTTGGTGTGGTCACAAAAATAAAATGATCACCGCAAAAGGAGCATGTGTGTAAAATTACAAAAATTTAGAGATTTAAACCAAGGATTTCACTTGTTGAAACCATTTCCTCATCCTCAGCAGACTTAATTCCCTTGAGGGTTTGTCCAGAGAAGTGAGGACTCAATCTAAAGAAAAATTTAGAGTGTCAGACACATGATCTTAAAAAGGCTTATATTTCAAAAGCTGAATTTTTGCAGGGAGGAAATATCATTTGAGTATCAAAGGCTAAAAGCTTAAGGGACTCAGGGCATATGTAGAAAATGATAAAATGGAGGTAAATGCAGGCTGATGCACTTTTTTATGCCCAACAATACAATAAAAGTTTGACCAGCTGACAGTAAGAGAAGAATTGCAAGTGAATTTGACTAGTCAACACAGCTGGGTCCCTTGGAAATGGTCCAGTGCCCCACCCTCTGGGCACAGCTTGACATATGGCAGTAGCAAGTCAAGATGATTGAAAGTCAATACATGTTGTAGGAAATTCTAGAGTCAAAGGATCTTTACTTAGCTTCCCAAAGTATGACCTGGGTTGTAAGCCTCATGGAAATGCTTCTTGTCCAGCTTGGTACCTGGGTAGCAGCAAAGAGTAGATGGGGGCTTGGTGAGGTGGTATGAGGGCAGACTCTGAAGACTTAAAGGGCTCTTTAATTCATCACTTGGAAGAAATAGTGAGCTAGGTGGCATTGACAACTTGAAAGCAAAGAGGAACACCCATGTTTCAAGGTGAATGCAAGGACAGCACTCAAAAAAGCAGAGTATGAATTGTATAAAAGTATGAATTGTTTATCACATAGAAAGGCCAAACAGATAGATGTCAATGACTTTGGCTTGTATACCTGTCCCCCGAAGTCTCACCAGTGATATCAGAAGGACAATTTTTACTCTAGGAGGATGAGAAGGAGAAGGGGGATGAGGAAAATTCTGAGCCAGCCAAATACTTTTTTCAGAGAAAGTATGTTTAAACTAGGAAAAAGACAAGTGCATTATGTTTTGCCACCAGTGAAAATGGGAGCCCACAAGGTAAATTAATTTCAGTTATAGAGAAGATTTTTAAAGTCTACATTTTTCATGTCTGAGTCATGTAAAATTCACACCTCAATTAAAAGTGACTTGTCTATAATTCTACTTAAGGTCATGTTAAAATAATGTATTCATATTTTAGAAAATGGGAGTTAGATGATTTTCATTGAAGAGATACAAATATCAGAAAGAATATAACAAATAGAATGTTAAATATTTTTATCATATGGTTCTGTCAACCAAATGCTTAATAAGCATGTCTGTGACTTTATTTTCCAAAGGTAAAAGGTGGCCTAAAGAGAGGAGAAGGAAAATACCAAAATGATTTTCCTAAAGAGTTTTCATAATTATCGTTTTTCCTTAAACATAAAGGAAGTTACACTAATACTTTTTACCCTGAATACAGACCGGAAAACTGAAAAACTAGATTGTATAGCCAATAAGAAATAACATTACGAAATACTCTTACTGACATTACTACATCACCTTTTAGGTAAAAGAAATAGAAACAAATGTCAGGAATGTGTTTTCAAGAATGAGCTTTTTACTTGTGGTATTTTATTCCGGCTCTAAATATAACCTGCGTATGAAAAGAGGACATTTGTTTTTATTAAAAAAATAGTTTATTGTTACCTATTTGAGAGTGTATCATTAGCTTTCTTTTTTCTTTTTTAGATCTTTTTATTTAGAAATAATTTCAAACTAAAAAAAGACAAGGAATAATACTGAGAATACTTGTATACTTTTTACACAGATTCATGTATTGTTAGCTATCTTTTTTAATGGCACTTTTCAAAATGTTCAGCGTAACGAGCGCTGAAACAAAAGTTAGGCTGCATTGTTTTGTGTGTTTCATAGGCAACATCCCTGTTTACCATGGTTTTCAGGGAAGGAGAGCTTCTGCCAGTCCACAGAAGTCCCCTTAGGGCAGTGGGGGCCAGATCATCTTTCTTTTGTAATCCCAAGAAGGGACACTCCACTTGTTGAAAGAAGAGTCAAGGAAGTTCCCAACTATTCTAGCTAATGCATAAACCAAAAAAAAAAAAAAAAAAAAGATTAACAAACGAATGTATAAGCAAATAAATAAGTCTTAATAATAGGTATATATTTCAAAAGTGGGAGTTTCATTCTTTAATCTCACTGTTTCTTCTGCAACTAACAGTGTCTTATAAATCCTTCCAAAAATATATGTAATATATGTTTATATATGATATATATAGCCATTGCTACGGTGATAGGCATAAAGTTACAGAGAGATGTAGAAGTATAAATACACCTGTAAATAGAATTACAGGTATAGGTTTAAACATGCTTTTCCGTATTTTGCCTAATGGGATTATTACGGCATGTATACTCTTCTGCAGCTTGCTCTTTCCACATAACAATATACCTGAACTAGCTTGTGGTATTAATTCATGTAGTTCTGCCTCAGCCTTTTTCAAAGTAACATAATATTGCATTATATGAATATGCCATAACTGTTAACCCATATCCTAAGCATTTATTTTTTTTTTCCTTTTGCTGTTATGAAAGTAACAAACATTTGCTGTGTATATCCATTTCTTATCTGAGGTCTCCTGTAAAATACATTTCTAGCAGCGTTATTTGTACATGTAAATTGTGATAATGATTGTTAAATAATTTTTATAATCAGAGTTTGAGATTTTTTGTCTTTGGCACATAGTGTATTCAGTGAATGTTTGTAGAAGGAGGAAGGAAATGAGAAAGGAAAAAGGGAAGGAAGACAGGCAGGCCGATCTTTTGGGGACAGTTTCCTTTATTTACGTGAGAAAACAGGGACCTCCCAGTGAAGATTGTGCTTGCCTTTACTTACCAATTTTCTACTGTCCTTTTGAATCTTTTTATTTCTGTACTTTTAAAAATATTATGAGCTTTTTGTATCTTTCAGAGACCATCTTGAATGTTGTAGAAGGTTGTAACAAATATCAGAAAGAATATAACAAATGGAATGTTAAATATTTTTATCATATGGTTCTGTCATACCCTCAACTTTTTTTTTTATCACACTTGCAGTTTTTTTCAGTCTGTCTATCTCCTCAGATAGATAATAAGCAAGGAGAACCATAAGGATAGAGACCATGCCTGTCTTATTTGTCAAGGTATTCTTTACTTTACAAAGATGTGTGGGTGCTCTGGATTTGTTAAAAGCAAAAAGTGGAGGGACAGAATGAGAAGAGAGTGTGACAGAGAGAGATAGAAAAATAGACCTAGAGAAAGAGATAGGAGACGGACAGAGGGACAGAGATGGAGATCGAAAGTAAGGAAGAGAAGGAGGCATGGAGAGAGGGGAGGAAGGAAGGAAACAAGAAGGTTAGAGCTGTAAATATATGAGATACAAGTAAAAATGAATGGTGAGAAAGGGAAAAAAGCACCAAGCTGCATGAATCTCAGTATTTTCTGAGTTCAGAATCAGGGAAACATTGGTTCATTTTCCAGAAGACCAAAGTTGATGTCCATAGCTGGGCCTCTGACTGCAGGGTAAAAGCTTATGAAGGTCCAGAATAAGGATTATTTCAAGGGCTTGTCTTGTAATTTAAGTCGTGCAAAAAGAACTGATCAAGTAAAGGTGAAATACTCACTTTCGATTACCTGATGCTGTGGGAATGGAAATGTAATTACAGCCATGAATCCATCATAGTGGGGAAGGCTTGGAAATTGCCCTGGACTAGGAGCCCATGTAATGTATCAGCATAAAAGCTTTGTGAAGCAGTTTTGCTTATTTTTATTTTAGATTAGAGTGTAATGTAGTGGAGACATTTATAAAACATTTTCTAGCTAAAATTTCTATTTGATCCTATTACATTATAACGGGATCTTTATAATTCTATATGTGTGTGTACACATCATACAAATGCTTACATACTTACATTGTATGGAGACACTCACATTAAATAAATAAACAATCTTAAATTTTATACCATTCACAAATGTTGTTAAATCTAAATAATTAGGAAATAGATTATTCAATTTATAAGCTTCTTGCTTTTTCTGCCTCACTCCCAGTCTCTTCTTTTTGGGCCATGTGAGTTCATGAAAGGGAAAGAAATCAGATATTGAAATAATTAATAGGTTGTATGTTTTTTGTTCATTTTACTTCATCAGTATTCTCATACTTAATACTCATGCATACAGATACTTATGCCTGACTGATGACTGATTGCAGTAATACCAGAGAATGAGATTCAAATTACACTTTAATAAGAGGATTTGTTAACATATGGAACATGATGCTTCACTTGGAGCTCCTCTCAGTTTATTGGAGTTAAATCAACAGGAGTTTGATGCTGTTCATACCTTGAAGAAGCAACTGGCAAAAAGTAGTACTCATGGAAGTTTCCTTTACAAGTTAGAAAAACATTTTGGCTTCACCCTACAAATACTGCACTCCAAGGCCTATTGCTACTGTTTTCCGAATTACTCACTGGTTTGATGAATGGCAGTTACAAGTAGAGCTTTTATTGCAATGTACAGATGTTGATATTTTCCACAATTTTCTTGGAGTAAATGGAAGGCTTTCATATTGAAAAAATTCATTTTGGATATAATTAAAGAACTTAGATTTCCACTTTTTTAGAGATCCATACACTCCTACATTTTTATTCTTATTTTAAAAGAAAGTTTATTTAAAGAACCTGTCTTCCTTGGCATTGATAAAGAGCAGATGTTAACTAATGGGATGAAGCCAGAGGTTTAATGAGTAATAATAGAGAGTTAGAAATAGAATAATCATGTTGGAAGTCAGAGGTGGGTTAGAATTTTTACAGAAAACTGGATAAAGCTAACAGTGTGTGCGTGTGCGTGGTGTGTGTGTGTGTGTGTGTGTGTGTGTAAAGAGGGAGGGAGAGAGAGAGGATGATGAAAAGGAGAGAGAAAAAGGAAATGTTGGGTGAAAATGTTTCATGATAAAATTCAATTCTGAAATGACTTGGGATTTACCTACATTTTAAATTTACCTTAATCGTGTATTTGAAGTTCACATACTGTGTGAGACTTTTAAAGCAGGGCTTATAACTCAATATAAAGGAATGTATGGATGAATTTCCTGGAAAAGTTTCCAAGGGTTTTTAAAATATATATATTTGTTTTTAGGATACATATATTTGCCATTTGAGTTCCTTACTATGCCCAGAAACTTATAGTTCTGTTAGGAAAAAAAAAAGCTTACATTATTTTAAATAATGTGACTTTGTAAATAAATAGGACCCTTGCCTTGTGTGTAATTATTCACACTGGCAACACTTTACCATGAAATCAGAATGATGTCCACAGCTATCAAAGTACTGTTTTCTGTGATCTCATTTAACTGGGTTATGGAATCTTGAGAAAATTGTCATTCTGTTCATGCACATATTTCCAAGGTCAAGAAACAATGTGGTGAGAGTAAAAAGTTATTTGGGAAAATATCCTTTTAGAAATGTTTCACAGTTTGGTTTATAGGATTTATTTATTAAAATGTAAAGAATTTCACTTTTCTTAATGTTGGATTATTTCAACAGAGTATTTCTTTAATATTAGATTAATTTTAAGCAATCCAGAGTAATAAATGCTAATTTTATTTTTATGCCTTGTTTATTTTTGAACTGGTCCAAAGTAATAATGAAATTGACAGTAGTTTTTTGGAGCAGTTTTAGTTTTATAGAAAAATTAAGAGGAAGCCATAGAGATTTCCCATATACCTCCTGCCCCCACACATGTACAGCCTTGCCATTATCAGCATCCCCAACCAGAGTGGTGTATTTTTTATAACTGATGAACCTCATTGACACACCATAATCACCCCAAATCTAGAGTTTTGCAATCCATTCACTCTTGGTGTTGTACATTCCACGGATTTCGACAAATATATAATGACATTCATCTATCATTATAGTATCAAACAGAGTATTTTCACTGCCCCCAAGTCCTCTGTGCTATGCGTATTCATGCATTTCCCTTAATCTCTGGCAACCTCTGATCTTTTTCCTGTCTCCATAGTTTTGCCTTTTACAGAATGTCATGTGTTAGAGTATAGTCATATAGTCATTTAGTATGTAGCCTTTTCAGATTGGCTTCTTTCACTTAATAATATGCATTTAATTTCTTGCCATATCTTTTCATGGCTTGATTACTCATCCCTTTTGAGTTCTGAATATTCCATTGTATGGATGTACCATGATTTATTTATCTGCTCACCTACTGAAGGACATCTTGGTTGCTTCCAAATTTTGGCAATTATGAATAAAGCACATCTGTGTGCAGGTTTCTGCGTAGACATAAGTTTTCAGGTAAACATCAAGATAAACATCAAGCAGTGCTGCTGTAATGATTTTTTTCATGATGCAATTAATTTTGCAATTTTTTTATTTGGCATTTGTAGAGGTTTTTTATAATTTGTATTTTAAGTGTAAGAGTATGGTTTGGTCGCTTCCCAATGACACCTAGCCTGTCTATATATTTGCATGTTTGTATGCTACATTCTGAGTTTTTGCGTCCCTGTACCTACTAATGGATTTTGTCTGGTAAAATAACTTTGTTTGAATAGTCCATAAATGACCCTCAAAATGACAAAGTGAAAAGTAGCCAAAAATTCTGAACTGTGTTTGAACAAATCAAATGCATTTTAAGTAGTTCTGTCCTTCTGTTAGTCATATGTGGGCACCATTTTGCCCATGGGAAATTTCTTAAGAGTTTAAAAAGGCTGAATAATGCTCATTAGTGTCTATGGATTTTCAGTTTGTATACTTATTGAATCTTTATAGTTTATGAGGTAGTTCTAAGTAATTTATTAATTGAAGAGCTTCTGGTTTCCCTTTATAGCTCATCTTTCTAATCACAGTAAGAGCATCTTTAACAGATGCTCTAATATAAATAATACCAGTGAGGCTTGGAGGGAAATGAGAGTCTGGTTTCTGTTTTTGGAAGACATTACCCTGATTTCACTGGAGTGAATAGCCCTGAACTCATCTGAACCCTCAGTTTCCCCAACTGGACGTAGTAGTGAAGTGGTAAACAGATGCACATTTAAGGAAAAAAGAGCAACTTTTTCTTTCCAGCTTTATTGAGGTACAGTTGACAAATAAAAATTGTATATATTTAAGGTGTACAATGTGATGATTTTATATAATATACATTGTGGAATGATTACTACAATGAGCTAATTAACAAGCTAATGAACCCATCCATCATTTCACATAGTTAATTTTCATGCGTGTGTGAGAACACAAGATTTACTCTCACTGGGTTTCAAGTATACAATACAATATTATCAACTCCAACTACTAGGCTGTACATTAGATCCCCAGAGCCTATTCATCTTATGACTGAATTTGTGCCTTTGACCATCTTTCCATTCCCCCTACCCCAGCTCCTGGCAACCACCATTCTCTCTTTGCTTCTATGAGTTTGATTATTTTAACGTTCCACATATAAGTGAGATCATGCAATACTTCTCTTTTTGTGTCTTCCTTATGTCACTCAGCATGATGTCCTTGAGGTTCATTCATATTGTCACAAATGGCAGGATTTTATTCTTTGTAATGGATGAATGATATCCCATAATAATATTTTTCTGGCTGAATAATTTTTATGTACATTACACACATAAATGGGATATTATATATGCCACATATTCTTTATCCATTCAACTTTTGATGGACACTTCAGTTGTTTCCATGTCTTGGCTATTGTGAATAATGCTCACCACAATGGGAATACAGATATCTCTTTCATAACCAGTTTCATTTCCTTTGGATATATACCCAGAAATGGGACTGCTGGATCATATGGCAGTTATACTTTAAATTTTTTGAGGAATTTCCATACTGTGTTTTATAATGGTTGTACCGATTTACATTCCTACCAACAGCTGTACAAGGATTCCCTTTACTCCAAACCAACACTTACCATCTCTTGACTTTTTGATAATACCATTCTAACAGATGTGAGGTGATATCTCATTGTGGTTTGATTTGCATTTTCCTGATGATGAGTGATGTTGAGCACAACTTCATATACCTGTTGTCCATCTGTATGTTTTTGTTTTTGTTTTGAAAAATACCTATTCAGTGTCTTTGCCCACTTTTTAAACCAGGTTTTTTATTTGCTGTTGAGTTGTATCAGTTCCTTATATAATTTGGATGTTAACTTCTTTTTTTTTTAAAGATTTTATTTATTTATTCGGCAGAGATAGAGACAGCCAGCGAGAGAGGGAGCACAAGCAGGGGGAGTGGGAGAGGAAGAAGCAGGCTCATAGCAGAGGAGCCTGATGTGGGGCTCGATCCCATAACGCCGGGATCACGCCCTGAGCCGAAGGCAGATGCTTAACCGCTGTGCCACCCAGGTGCCCCTGGATGTTAACTTCTTACCAGATACCTGGTTTTCAAATATTTTTCTGCCAAAAGAGAGTAAAGTCTAACAAAATGTTCTGCTAGTTTAATGCCTATAGACCAATAGCCACTTCTTGTTTTTATCTCCTATTCTATTTTGTGTATTTCCTACAACTCTCATCACATACTTCCTTACATTGTAGTAATTAATACTTAACATCTGTCTTCTTTACATTTTTAATATTCTTTAACTCAGTTTCTAAACCCATCAACTTAAAAATAATAGTACAGAATATTTGTTGGTTTAGTGAGTATAATTTAAAATATTAAATATATTAAATGATATGTAAAAATATCTTAATGTTTTATCAGAATAGACTCAAAGCTAAAAAGTCCTTTGGGATCTTATTTTTGATGCTACAAGATCTACAAAAGTGATATAAGCCTCAATGTAAACCTGTGGTTCTTGTTAAATGATAATTATCATAAAGGCTTTTATACCCAGGTTGCTATCTTAAATCTTGTTATTAGCCTAGAAACTTGCTGGCAGATGGATTTTATCAGTCATGGTTAAATTGCTCTGGGTGGCCCAAATCATTATGTCATTATCAATTGCAGGATGAGCTGGTCACAGTATTTGTAATTTCACTAAGTTGTTCTATCAGCTCTCCAGAAGTCAATGCAAATAAACGGGTTCCAAACCCCTTTGGAACACACTGTAAATCTTTGTAACTTCATGGCCAAATGGTAAACCGCAGGACCACATGACTCAATTCCCTTGAGACAGCCGTGTTATTCCTGTCAGACTTTTCTTCCCTCATTCATCAGCTGAAGGCTTTCATCTCCTTTTAAAGTCATGGCCTTTCAAGTAGGGGTGAAATTACACCTGTCAGTAATAAATGTTCCCAGTACACTCTATCATTCTGTCATTTCACAAAAGAAATTAAAAGGAAGCATAACCTATTCCATTTTTATTTAGCAACACTTTTGTTTTTCTTTTCTCTGTAGTACTTTTAAATACCTTCCAGTTATGTAATTGTTGAGAGTATTTTTAAAATATCCACCTACATTGAGGAATGATATCAAAACTTGGGGATATTAGCTTCTGTGTGAGTTATACATTATATTCAGTAACTATATTAAACTTATTTGACAGAAAGACTTAGCTGTATACATAGTCTACAACAGCAATCTAAATGTGCCCCTTAGCACCCTTGTTCTGTTTATTTTTTCTACATTACGCTCTGATAACTTTGTGGTCGCTTGTAATACCGTACAGCAGGTGCACCTGGGCCGCCACCATTTTATTTACATAGAGAACAAAGTTAATGTTTTATCAAATGCAGGCCACACCTGAGTTGGGACATTAGTAGGAAGCAGAGTTCAAATCAAAGTTGCAATTTGCTCTTAGCCTGATATTTGAACTCCATTGAGCAAACTCTTTTGAGTTCTCTTGAAAGTTTTGAGGACTTGGTCTCTTAACTCCCCATTAACCAAAGAATGAAAGCCAGAAGACTGAATACATTACCCATAATGCAGTACTCACTATGGTAGGTCTTGCTTTAAGCAATGAAAATAACTGAATTGTGTCATTACTGCCCACACCATACACTGTCCCAGGCAGAGAATGCTATAAAAACAAATGTATTTGGCTTGATGTACCTGAGTGTGAAGGGAAAAGTTTTAATCAATGCCCTAAAACTGAGCTAGAGGAACAAATGAATATTGTGTGTATTTCACAGATCGCTGCTGATGGTCATGCTCTAAAGGTTTGTTGTTGGTGGTGTTGATATCTCTCACGGAGAAAGTATGGGCCAATTGTTTTTAGATTAGTGATACAGCTAAGAATACATGAATACAATTAACCACCCACAATTGCTAGCAAAACATCTTTAACAGAACATACAGGAAATATTTAATTCCTCTATTTCTATATCTTGTTTTTTACCCTCTGTTTTCCCTTTTCTTCTTTCCCATAAGGAGAAATATAACAAAGTAGATTAAAAATCAGAGCCTAAAAGAAGGATGGATTAACCTACTTTGTTGCTAAACCAAAGAATTTCTCTCGAAAGCACAATGTGAATTTAATTTCACTGGAAATGATTAGAGTTTGATGAGAAAAAACCTGAAGTATCTCTCAAGCCTAATCAAGTAATATCCTTACTTATAGAAACAATTTCATCCATATATAAGGCTGAAAATAAGTTACTTTTATTTAATAGTTTTATGAAATATTTTATCTGTATAAATAATTTTTAAAAATTGAATTATCCCTATTTGTTCCCCAAATCATCTTTATACTGAGTAATCTTCTGTAGTTCAATTTAAAGTGTCCACTAATACTTCCACTTAAATAGAGGTTGAACTTAATACGCTCAGTCCTCTGAATTAAGTATGAAATGCCTCTGACCATGCCAAGCCCTAACATTGTGACCTTGGGCTCTCACTCCAAGTCTTCTATTTCATACATGGTTCTTAACAAGCTTGTTTACCTGTTTTATTCACCCTTAGAAGATAAGAGGCATCAAATTAAAAGAATTATGCACAGTAGTCAGAAAAGAAAGCCTAACAGCCAAGGAGAGAAGGGAAAAGTAACAATGATGTGCTGGACATATTCTGAGGCAGTTGCACATGTGTTTTCACATTTAATCCCTCAAACCTTTCATGTGGCACATTACTTATTTTGCAAATAAGTATGCTAAGGCATAGAACATATAGCAGGCAATTCCCCCAAGGCTAGGAAGCAGCAGAATTGGGATACTCACTCAGGGTATTTACCTTAAGCCAGCGGTGGATGTTCACAGAGATGATGTAAGTTACCTATACAAACTTATTTATTTGACAGAGGGAGAGAAGAGAGAGCACAAGCAGGGGGAGTGGCAGAGGGAGAGGGAGAAGCCCAATGCGGGACTCAATCCCAGGACCCCAGGAGAATGACCTGAGCTGAAGGCAGATGCTTAACTGACTGAGCCATCCAGGTGCCCCACCTATACAAGTTTAAATGTTGTCTAGTAAATTTGTTGGAGCAAGAAGTAGAAAATTCATTTTAGGAAGATCCTTAGAAATGGTTAAGATATACAGAGCTTTGAAGTTATTGATATCATGTCCTCTCACTTTCTAAAGATAATTAATACATTATTTTACACATTTTTGTTGTCCTTACTTGAAACATTTAGCTCTGAAACTGATGTCACACTTATGATGTCCCGAATAAATTTAAAGAACTCAATTTTTTCAACTCAATTTATAATTAGCCTAAATTACATTATTTTTTTCATTTTCTCTCCAATATTATGTATGTGTCACCTACATAATGTCAGGGCAAATAATAGCACTTTCCATCCCCCCCCACACACACATCAAATTTCAGCTGGCTTTTCTGTTTCACTGATATGCACGAATACCATATTCCAGTATTTTACAGAAACAACCTACAAATCGCCTGCATGAGAGCTACCCATGTTACTTTTGTAGAAAGCTGAATTAGGTTGTCACGGATTGGGGCTTAAGAGCACAGTGTCTGAGAACCACTGCCTTTCAGTTCAACATCATTTCCCTTTGTACTTTAAGATGGTGGTGCTTTGCAGCTGACTGCATTTTACAATCCATGTTCACCTGCAAAGACTAATGCTTGACCAAAACACTGTTGACTGAAACAAAAATGATGGGGAAAACCAAAGTCTGGCTTCAGTTTGTAAATGATCATTGTTGGCCATGCTCTTCCCTATACCTTTGCCACAGAAAAGCAGGCAGGCACATGTTTGATTCATTCTCTCCAATTATTTTAAGTATTACAGTTGTTCCCCAATTAATATGAAGCTAGGTATTGTTCATTGATGCAATTGTTCATGGGTCCCTGTCCTGTCTGTTAAATACATTTATTATTTGTATTCAATTTTTCCTCTCTTGAGTGTATAATATATTGATTTACAAGTTAAATTCACCCCAAAGTCATGTTAATGTCAGTTTGCACTGAAATTATGCTTTCTTTCCATATTAATGGGGAAAGTTTTGATTAAAATAAACTACTTTAGAATATTTTAAGTCTTAAGAGGTCATTCAAAATGAATGGGAAGTTTGTTCCTGACAGGAAGTTTCCTAAGAGGTGCGTTTGTGTGACTAATAATGACCTGATCCCAGTAGCTCTGTATTTCATAGAGATGACAGACAGTCCATGCCAGCGGTGAGGCGCCGACTCTCAATGAAGGCATGTCTACTGAAAAGGAGACCTTGATGTAGTAGACATTGCAGATAGCTTAACTAGAGAAGATGGCTCTGATTCGATGTAGGGTAATTGGGAAGAACTGGGAGCAGGTCTTCTGCTGGAGAAGCATGTGGTCTTTGTGTTCTTGGAAGTCTGGCTACACTAGAGAAAGATTAGGAGGCAAGGTTAATATCGTTTGTTTAACAGAGAAATTAGAAGACGTGGATAATGCTTGTGTTTGTTTAAACTTAGAAAATTAAATGCTGACGATTGCTGTAATGTGGCTCTTTCTGAAAGTGCTTACAAGTATTGAATTTCAATGAGTTAGTCCCGTCTACCAAAAATTTTATAAAAGCATTGCATATACATACTATTAAAGCGTTGTTTGAAGTTGAAATGTTTCAAAATGGTTTCTGATCAGAAGAGAAAAACATAATTTTTATGTCAATGCAACTTTGTTGCATTTATACCAAAACCTTATCAATATAATTATAGCCACAACTTTCCCATTTCCTTATTGATATATTTAAATGTTTATCAACAAATTTTATTTTAAAATAAATACCATGCTATATTTTGGATTTCTTCAGTGGTAAAGAATATTAAAACTTCATTTGTATTTTAATAATATATTGAAAATCTCTGTATTTTTATTGCATTAACACTTTCCTGTCCTCTGTATAGCTAGTAAACTTTGGCTAATACTGAGAACCAAAGCTCCTAATATTTACTAATATGAGCAAATTAGTTTACCAGACTTTGGGAACTCTGGTGTGAGTATAGGAGACTGCAAATACAGTGCACAATTTAGGAATTACTGGCTATTTACTGGTCAAACATTGTCCATTGGCTAGGTAAATAGTGATATGGAAGCACACTTGTACAGGTGCAAAGTAAATAACCATGTGTTTACTTTTTTAAAAATATTTCTATCTATTTATAGCAAAGTATTAGGGTGTATTGGAAGTCAAATTTTTTACAAAGTAAAGCTTAGGAATATTTTAATATCTAACTGCGATGTGTCTATTTTGAAAGAGAAAACTGACACCACTGATTCTCTCTGAGGTGGGTGTACACCTTGAAACTTCTAACAAAATAAATTAATAAAATTAAAAAAAGATTTAAAAATAAAATAAAATAAAAAGAAACTTCTTGTAGAAATAGCTTAGAAGTAAAATCTGTATCTTCCATATTTCACTCAGCAACCTCTTCAAGACCTCTAGGACATGATTGGAAGAAACCACAATATTGCTTGTGATCATGGAGTAGAGTTGGTTTAGCTGGGTGGGTTTAACTGGGTCAGTTTCTGGGCCCTCAATACCTTCTTCCAAGTTTAGCACTGTGGAGGTCACCCTCATCTCCATTTCTTCAGCTGTTAGGGAGCTGGTAATTAGCATTCATTATCCACTGCTTTTTTACTAAACCTTTCCAGAATGGGGAGCTATTTCTTTTAACTGGTCAGTACAACCTCAGTTATCTCACATCTTAACCTCACATAAAATTATAAAAAGTGTCATATTGTATTGTTTTGAATCCTATTTCCATTTAAGTTTTGTTTGTGTGTCCTCCCAGGTAAACCATAAACTTTCATCTGTGTATTTTGGGTGTCAAGCCTGAAACCAGACCAGAGTGGCCCTTCTTTGTGAGCCTAGGCCTTCTGTCTGTTCCCAGAAATATAAAATGATGATGAAGGTTTAAAAATCCCTGATTTCATATGAAGCATCTCATGGTCATGGATGAAAGTCAAGTCTGGAAGGAATAAGCTTTGTTTTTTCAGGTCTTTGAAGAAAAAAAATAAAAGGTAGCGCAAGGAAAACTTCTTGGAATTAAGAAGTAAGAGATATTACATGAAGTCAAGCTTTTTTTTACAGAAAAAAATATCATTTACAACATGTAAAAATTTTATCTCATGCCATGTAAGTAAAGAGAATGAAGAGTTTTTCTCAAATAGATACATGGCACTTAAGGACAACCAAGTAAGTAATTTGATAATTATTCAATATAATTCTTTCAAGTCTGTGATCAAGTTTTCCTATACTCAGAAGTTTACCATGATACAAAAAAAGATGAGGACCTTTACTGTGTTAGAAAAAAAGGAGAGATATATAAAAATAATTTAGAGGTAAGATGATATGAAGTAAATATCCATGAAGTCTTAGGAGATAAAATGGAAACACAAATTTAAATCATATGAAAATAATTGAGGAAGCAGGAAGGGAGTTCTGTTTGAAGGGTCTTGCAGCCAAATCAGCCACATGAACTCTCATTATTTCCATGATTTTTATTACTAGTAAACAAAAAAAATGCATTAAATCAATTTTTCCCAATCCAATTGAAGATGAGGTGGCTAATAACAAGTGGATTTTTACTTAGGTGTAATGAGGGTATACTATATTGTGACTAAAACAGGCTATTAGTTTAAAGACTCAAAATACCATCTGATAGTAGAAATGAAATAAAATTTTAACTTAAAGCACATGTGAAACCAACTTAAAATTATTTGTTAAAAAATAGAGGAGGTGTGACATCTATATATGTAATATTTATTACTCTTTTGTGTTCCTGGATCCAATTCCAGTGTGTGTGTGTGTGTGTGTGTGTGTGTGTGTGTGTGTGTTTAGGCTTCCCCATACTAACAAGCAGTTCTTGGACACCAGGAGAGTGCCCAAGAATTCAACTCAATTCTGACACTGTCTATCTAGAGATAGCATCAGATTCCATAGGCAAAGAGCTCAGTCCCACAGATTGCCCTCTACCTCAGATGCCAATCACAAACTCAGGTTATTACCTGTACTTCTGGTGGACTGACTTTATTTTTTTTTTTAAGATTTTATTTATTTATTCAACAGAGATAGAAACAGCCAGCGAGAGAGGGAACACAAGCAGGGGGAGTGGGAGAGGAAGAAGCAGGCTCATAGCGGAGGAGCCTGATGTGAGACTCGATCCCATAACACCGGGATCACGCCCTGAGCCGAAGGCAGACGCTTAACTGCTGTGCCACCCAGGCGCCCCTCTGGCGGACTGACTTTAAATCAGTGGCTCCATGACCCCTTCCTTGGGTTCATTTAATTTGCTAAAATGGCTCATGGAACTCAGGAAAACCTATTTATTCACTAGATTACTGATTTTTTACAAAGGATATTAAAGAATACAAATCAACAGCCAGATGAAGAGATACATACAGTAAAGCCCTGAACAAAGGGGCTTCTGTGGGCTGGAAGCTTGGGGCCTGGCATGGTGGGACCTGGAACCATTCTGGTTTCTTGACCCGGAAGCTCTCAGACCCCCTCCTTTTGCGTTTTTATGGAGGCATGATTGATTAATTCATTGGTCATTGGTGATTGATTCAACATCTAGTCTCTATACCTCCCTGGAAATCTGGGGTTGAATTGTAAGTTTCAATCCTCTAGTCATGATTGGTTCCCCAGGCAGCCAGCCCCCGTCCTTATGTGCTTTCCAAAAGTCACTTCATTTACATAAACCCAGTTATGTTGGAAAAGGGGCTTGTATGAATGACATAACATCCATTTCAGTTGTATGGCTCAGAAACATTTTTCAGGAACTGAGGACAGGTGACCAAATACCATAGTAAAAGATTCTCCCATTACTCTTATACGTCAGGAAGTTCCAAGGCTTTGGGGAACAGTGAACCAGGAACTGTGAACCAGGAACTGTGGGTGGTGACCAAGTATATAAGAGAAATTTATTTTGGTCATCTGAATGACCAAATATATATTTCTTATAAATCACAATAACACAATTACTAAAGTGATCTTTGGTTACCTATCACTTTTTTAAGTCATTCAAAAATCAGGGACAATTTTCAGTAGTTGAATGTTTTATTTTATTAGCAGGTAATTGGTTGACTTCTCTGAACATATGAAAATACAAACTAAGATGTGGGGGCAAAAATTACTTCTACAGCATTAAAGTCCAGATAGAATTAGTTTACTCTCCAAGTATATATTTGTGAAAGATTCACACTCCAGTTCACAGTTTTTTTCTAAAAGTCAGGAATGGATCACCTATCAAAACTCATTGAATCAAAATACCACAAGGTGGCAGTGGCCCACTCAAGGTGGCGTCCTTTCATGGGACACTGATGACCCTTCTCTTTAGAGCTGACATTCTATTTCCTTCTTATAATTTTTGATAACTGAACTTCCTGCTTAAGAGCTATGGGATTTTCTGAATACGTTTATTGTTGAAAAACATATAATGACTCATTTCCATGACCTTTATTGTGTCCTGCAATTTTAAAAGAGGGAAAAAAGAAACCGAGGCTGGGCGGGGGGAACCAACAATGTGTTTATTATATATTATATGCCTCAGCAACCTAACTTGATGCCTTACATATATTATGTATTTAGAATGTAGTTAAATATTCAGTAGATATTTGATACTCTTGAAGGATTGAATACAGTAGTATATTTTGCCTCATCTAAAAATGCAGTGCAAATAGGCATTTACTAAGCACCCATTAAAACTCTTACTTTCCAGCCTCCTGTCACTGGCTGTGATGATTTATTTGATCTTCCTATGTCAGGTATCTGTCCACACATACATTTTATGTTTAGGCATATATTCCAGGGTGATTGTGTTTAATTAAGTGGTTTTGTTATAGCTCTTTCCTTATTGCAAGGGGCAATAGTGAATGGATTTGTCATGATGCTCTTAACTGTCCATTTTCACTGTGAAAATGAATAATCTTTAAGATTATTATTTTCTAATCTCTATAGGAACATATTGATATTTTAGTGAACAATATCATCAACCATCAGAAGCATGGAGAGAGAACATAATATGGAGTTGTGGAAACAATTTTTATATGTGTGATGTTTACTTCATTACATGTGTTCATGCTTATTTCATTGTTACTGGTTTTTTTTTTATTGAATGCTATGTATTTTTGAGTTACGTTTATGGAAAGTGGTGCAAAAAAAATGCTCCCATTAGTACATACATGACTGAACACCTGAAGGCAGAGCACAGTGATTGAGGTGATGCAGTAAATTTATAAACAAGAGTCTTTGGGATTCAGGGCTTCCCATTATACTTACCTTTTGGTAAGAGCAGTAATAGAATGAATAACTTTATTTATGGTTGGCTCATCAGTGGATGACTACAGAGAATAATTAAGAGAACAATTTGTTGACAAGGGGGTGACTGTGGAGGTGCTAGGGATGTCATGGTGTTGAAGGAGATGTTGTTTTACTCTCAGAGATAGCAGTGAAGATTTCTGAAAGGCTTTGTGATTGAGAGTCACTGATTTTCTCCAACGATGTCCATGTAACAGCTTGAAATGAACTGAACAAATCTTTCATTTGTATTTTGTACTTAGTGTTTGATCTAAAATTGAGTGAATTTAAACTATGTTACTGATGCTTCAAGGTGATGGGTTGATTCCTGATGCTATCTTGGTAAATTCAGTTTGGTCTCCTTATTCTTGTCATCATTCTCATCGCTTGATTTAATTAGTTCTTTGAGGTCATGTTTAATCAACTTTATACTGACTGACTGATAATCTCTCCTTTGGTCTCCTTATACCTGTTCCCTACAGGAAATGAGAGCACTGTCTTTGGAATAAAATAGATCTGGGTTCGAATTTTGGCTTACCCATTTCCTGGCTGTGAGACTTTTGGCAATTTATCCTCTATAAACCTTACTTTCCTGGTCTATAAACTGAGAGAAATGCTATCTGCCTTTGGGGTTTGTCGTTAATGAAAACTAAATAGTACAAGTATGTAAAGCACCTGGCCTACAATGAATATTTACGTAAATTGAAACTACTATTTCTGTGACTGCTACTTGCAGGCTCTGCAACCTCTTAACAGCTCCATCCACTTCATCATCAGCAAGTGACCTTTAGCAAAATCATTGACACCTTTTTCTCCTGGTCTCCAGTGGGTATTTCCAGTAAAGTGCTTCCCTCCTTTAATTATTGACTTAAATATTTGGTATATCAGAATATTTCCTAGGATCCAGTTACAGTTGTGAAGCCACACTCAATTTTTTTCTAAGATACTTTGAAATGTGTGGTGTGAATGTTGCCATATGAAGATTACATCTTTCCTTTTTCCTAGGAGTGGGCTTGGACTACTGAATACCCCTTAAGTGAGTAGTTATATTATGAAAACTTAAGAAAGATTAAATATCATAGTCATTAAAAATTATTTTGGACGCACTGAGTAAAAAACTCAATAGCTAAAGGCAAACATTCAGTATCCTGGGGTAAATGGGACAGATTTTCACTAGAACATCTTAGCATCATTATGTGATTGCCAGTGATTAATACAACATGATAAATGCTTCAAATGAGGAGTGAAGCAAGTGCTGGGGCATTCAGAAAAGTAAGACATTTGGCCTCCTTTTTTAGGGAAGTATGAATTTTTTAGGCCACTGGGATAGGTGGGGGTTTCTGAGAGGAATGTGTTAGGGAAAAAGAAAATATTTCAGGTGGAGGAGCCAATAGGGAGAGAGATCTAGAGTTTTGGAGTGAAACCTTGTGTTAGGAATGTTGTGGCTGACAAAGAAGGCATTCTTAAGGTTCAGCCTTGTAAACTGAGACTGTGGAGATAAATTGGGGTCATATTGTATAGGCCTGGAGTGTCAGTGC
Organism: Ailuropoda melanoleuca; assembly: GCF_002007445.2. NCBI lineage: Eukaryota > Metazoa > Chordata > Mammalia > Carnivora > Ursidae > Ailuropoda > Ailuropoda melanoleuca. The sequence continues at coordinate 46,723,740 of NC_048228.1, read as the reverse complement.
TGTGCTTAGGAATCAGATTCTTTTCTCTAAGCTCAGGGAAAAAATTGGATTCTTTAATGCAAAGATCTGTCATGGTTATTTTTATCAGAATAATAATTTTTCTAGTCATGGAAGAGGAGAAACTGATAATGGGAGACTAATTGGGAGACTGTAGACTAGTGCAATAGTCCAGGTGAGAGAAGACCTGAGATAAACTAAAAAGGAAAGTAGCATTGAATATAAATACAATAGTTCAGGTGTAATGTGAACTATACAGAGAACTACCGTTTTCATCTTCAAATCAACACAGAATGATATGCCCTACCCTGTGGCCCTGCTATCTGGATCAGACCATCCCAGGTTGTGTTAGATGAAATAATATTGATCAATATTCTGTTTTGAATCTCTGTGTGCCAAAATTTTTATTCTTAGGTAACAACACTTACGTGGGTATCTTTTCTACAACTACCTCATTCATCACTGTTAGCTTCATTGGCCTTTACTATTTTCCTTATCAATTTATTTTTTAAATAGTTGCATTTCTTTTTGGGATAGCACAGAGTTCATGTTTAAAGCACCAATTGTGCTCCAAACAATAGCAGTGAGAGATGAAGATGAAGAAAATTGAAAAGCTATAGCTGGCTAAAAAGCAAGATCGATATATCTGTAAGTCAGAAATACAAAGTTTTGAGTGAGTCTAAACCTACAGTCCTCTAGGGTCCAGTTACTGAGTCATATGGTCTAAAAAGTCTCTGTGCATTACTTAACACCAGAGCGCGTGGGCTTATTTTGTCTGAGATGGGAATGACTCTTGCCTAATCCAATTCCACTGAGGAAAGGTGTTTAGGATTGATTGTGATTATGAGCCTGGGGCTGTGGCTTCATAAGACACTGTAAGCCAAAGTAGGTAGAAACACGAATACCTCCTTTTTTTTTTTTTAATTGGAAATGAGTCAAGTTACCCATTGGTTTAGTGACTGAATCTGTTATAGCTGGTATCACCATAAAGAAAGAACTATTTTATGGTTTGGTTGTGGACTTAACTCATTAGGAGATTAAGTGGAAGGAATTAAAATATAGAGGAATATGGAAGGCTTATAATTAGGAAGAGAGAAAAAGGAAGCAGGGGGAGAGGGTGTTTCCTTTGATTCAAACGAGCTTGCAAACCAAGATTCTAAAGTACATGAGCAAACTAATTTTAAGAAACACAGCCAATAGACTAGGCAAATGTTCACAAGAATGCATCCGAGATAAAATAATTTTAGGGAATAACTGATAGTGATACTAATGAATAAAGAACAAAAGTTATGAAGCAAAGGTAGAAAGGAAACAAAAATAATTAGACATGAATAGAACCAAGTGAAACTTTTGGAAATACAGCTGTTTTTACTGAAATTAATAAAACTTGGAGTGGAATAAATTCTAGACTGAGCATAGTCTCTGAGAAAATAAATGAATGGAGTGATAGAACTGAGGAACTCTCGGGGCACCTGGGTGGCACAGAGGTTAAGTGTCTGCCTTCAGCTCAGGGTGTGATCCCGGCGTTATGGGATCGAGCCCCACGTCGGGCTCCTCTGCTATGAGCCTGCTTCTTCCTCTCCCACTCCCCCTGCTTGTGTTCCCTCTCTCTCTGGCTGTCTCTGTCTCTGTCAAATAAATAAAAATCTTAAAAAAAAAAAAAAAAGAACTGAGGAACTCTCCCAGAATGCAGCACAGACAGGAGGGATGGGAAATAAGATAGAAGAAACATGAGCTGTAAATAGTAGATTGAGAGACTTCCAACAGACTTTGAACAGGACTTGCAGAAACCAATGGAAGTAATGGTACACAATCAACATTTGTCTATGTGCCTGCTTATTTTTAGTTTGTGGCAGAGAGAAAAAAAATCAAACATTGATAATGTTAGAAGTAAGATCATTTTAAATTCAATCTCATCACTCTACATTTGTGAAAGTTGCATATGCCCAACTTATTTTAGCTGTTATCAGAAAAGCCCTGTCTTTAAAGTTGTCTTAAAAGGAAAATTAACAACTCACTCTAAATTTGTCTCCTACTTTATAAATTGGTGAGTAGCATGATTTTAGAAAGCTCTGAGTGTTGACTAAATTAAGAAGAGTGCAATCTTTAAATAAATTATGAAATGAATTTTTAAGAAATCTTACGTTTTAGGATACTTTAGAAAAAACCTCAGTGGCAATTAAAATGTTCATATTATTTATATAATCGTATTTTGTTCATTTCAAGGCAAATAAAAGACATACGATTAACAGCAAGAGCTCTAATAACTACCACTTCAATAGATCTAGAGTATAGTGATGGTTGGCAATCATCATCCTGTCTCTAAACACATTCCAAATTACACAATTTCTTAAGAAATTAAAAAAAATAACACTAAGTTAGGTGATACAGTATGTTGAAATTTTGGGACTATTTTCGTGCAATTGGAAGTACTTGATTTGCTAAGATATATGATACACAAGAATAGTACGTCACAACTATAAATCAGTCTAAGGCTTCTTTTTCTTTTAACAGATTTGCTTATAGATATAACTTTTATAGTTTCATCCACCCTTACCATTATAAAATAGTTTTTGGTATTGTATTGGAAAATATCAGTTGTCCTCATATTTGGAAACTGAAATAGTTCTGTATTTTGCTTTTCCTCCTTTAATACCTTTAATTTTTTTCTGACTTGGAAACTTGTCAAAAATTTGAAATAGCCCAGAGACCTGGAAAATGAATTTCATAAGGCCACGGGACTTATTTAAAGGACAAAGGTATAGTGATGAAGTTTTCAGGATATATATTTAATTATTTAGTCCATGGGATTTAAAATTTTTGTTATTTGTTATTGTTATAGATGGAAATTAATGATCCATCTATTATTAAGTAATATATTGATCATAGATGCATGGTATTTTTATAAGCACTTAAATTAAATTACTTGATTAATGGTAGATTTTCCATGAAATAAATGCCAAGAATAGGTAGACTTTTAAATTATATTTTCTTACCCAAATATACTTAAGAGTTATATTAAAATATTACTTTAGCACAGACTGTTTTAAAGATTAATTAGGTTTAAAATGAGAATAGACTCTCACCAATTCCCATTAATGACAGGAAGATGCCATTTAGACTGCTGAAATATTAAAATTGGAAAGCATGAAAGAAGTATGATCAGTTGTAGGACCATTCATAAAATATAGTTGTTTCCTGTATTAGTCTTGTTTAATTATAAAATAACATTATTTTCACATCAATTGGCCATCTTTGATATGTTAAATGATTATTATAGTCACTTGTATTATCTTTTTAACTTTAATTTCAAAGCAGAATAAAAGTATTAATTTTGTGGTTATTGAAAGTTGCCAGATTAGTAGATAAGAATAGTCAACTCTGTTCTTACTCTGTAATTCATTTTATATAAAATATTTGTTGACATAGTTTTTAATATGTCTTTTATATTGTGTTAACATATGTATTATTGGCTAATAAATTGTATAAACTTCATGAGATTTGTTATAAATACTTCAGATAGATGTTCCCATAAATATGAAGCACAAACTATGAATTTAAGTATAGAGCTAGAAATTAGTAATCAGTAAAATTATTATTATTTTTTTTTTTAGAGAGGGAGAGAGAGAATCTTAAGCAGGCTCCATGCCCCATGAAAAGCCCAATTCAGGGCTTGATCTCATAACCCCGAGATCATGACCTGAGCTGAAATCAAGAGTTGGACACATAACCAACTGAGCCATCCAGGTGCCCCTAAAATTAAATATTAAGAAGAAAAATATATGGTGAGATTGCTAGCTACGTGCATTTTCCCCTTAAATTTGCTATTAAGCAAGCATCCTTTCCTTTATGTTCCTTGGTGTAATATAATCCCAGTAGTTTAGATATTCAAGTATATATATTTCATTTTGAAAATGAGGAGGTACTTCATTTTGCTTCTTCCAGTATTCAAGTACTGTCATAATTCTGTCTGTATGAATGTATTGCTTTCCAATTAGCCAGTTTGCATAAGTTTTCATTCAAATTTTTTACTTTTTGCATTTCATCTTGGATTATGATTGCTTTAATTGTGTTAGCAGTAGTAAAAACATTTTGGAAAATTAGAGTTACTTGAACCATTTTCTCTATAGTTTCATGTTATAGTTCCCTTTTTAAAAAATATTTCATTACAACATAAACATTTTTTGATAAAAAACATTTTCTTGTATCAAAATTATTTTTTAAACATTGTGGTTTTCTTTTCACAGGAGCCAGATATGCCATAAGTTATTATTAAAACTTAATTATTTATTTCCCCCTTTTCTCATATTAGTGTATTCACTCATTGATTCCATGAGTCTGCATTTATTCAGCATCTATTATGTGCCTAGCAAATGCTAGCTGCTGGTGATGTAACTTTGGACAGTATCAACAAGTCTCTTGACATCATGTAAATTAATGCTCCATAGGAGAGATAGATAATAAACAAGTGAACAAAAAAATAAAACATAGTGATAACTACAATACTCTGAAAGAAACAAAGATAAAAGTGGCTATGTGGGCAGACTAATTTGCATATACATATGAGAATATGTACATTTATCACTTTTCATGCATATAATGTGAAATAAAATTGTTTTTTGATGAGAAGGTGCCTTTTTGGACTTCCAAAATTCTTTGCATATATTTAACACTTAAACATAATAGAACTAAAAAAAATGTATTTTCAAGTAAAGATATTTAAATATTTCCTAAAATATGACTGATAGAATTTTCTTTACCCATTAATCTGATATTTTAAAAAAGGGGAGAAAAGAGCTTGAAAATTATCTACTTTATGAAAAATGTAATTTCAGTAAACACAATCCATATCATGCTGAAAACTCATATGACAAAGGGACAATTTATATGAGTGACTTTTATTTGAGATCACAGTTAAGGCATTATAAACATTTACTGAAAGGATATATATTAAACAACATTTTCTTCTATTTAAAATGCCATTTTTAAAAGAAATTTTAAATGTCTACCTTAACACTATTCTTTCTTCTTAAAATTGAGAAACATGTAAATCATATGCATTATGTTAGTAGACTTCTCTTTTCTCCTTAAAATGTGAACATGACTGCTTACCTTTTAAATTACAGTTTAAAAATTACCATGCTAATTTTAATAAACCTTATGACTTGGTTTAATTTTCCATTCTTAGACACATTTTACAAGATTACGCCATGGCTTTAAGGTTTCCTATATGGCAAGATACTATCAGGAATGTAGATAACTTCCCTTTCTGAATTTTCTCTGTATCTAATTAAGATTACAACTCAACTGGTCATTAAAATAATAAAATCTTGCTCCTTTGCTTTCTTCTGAATTTCATGGGGGAATAATTTATTTTTAACTGTAATGATTATATACTTTACTCAGAGACCAAATTTGTACAATAATATTAGTTATATTAGTGTATTATATGCAGTATTTCCTGAAAATAATTCGTCTTAAATACAGGTTCTTTTCTTCATGGTTTAATATTTTCTATCTTTAAACATTTTAGTAACATGGAGAACAGAATGAAAAGCCATGGAAGTATTAAAACAAATACATGGATGTAAATTCTTGCTCACTGAGAGGAAAACTCTTGAGACAAAACAACATAATGGTTAACAGTAGGGATCTAGGTGCTAGAGCTGGATAGAGCTCAGTTCGCATCAGCTCTGTGGCCAAGGAAATCAGTTCATCTCCTTGGTCCTCAGTCTCCGCCTGTGTAAAATAGAAAAGATATCTGCCTCAGAGTCTCATTTTTAATGTATATATATAAAGGCATATTTAAAAGAGTGTGCCTGCTTATTTTGTAAAAACTATATTAATGTTAGCTATTATTTTTAACATTTTGCACTTAGCTGTTTAAAACATTGTACATTGACTGCAGTTATTATAAAGTATTATGGTTTTAGAGTAGATAGGTTGAATATGTGTGACAAAACACACTTTCGTTTAGTAGACTGCTATAATTGAATCATGAAATTGTACTGAAAAGTACAACCAGATCAGATCTTCTAATTTGAACTTTCTAAAATTCTAAAAGCATTTAGGGATTTATTATTTTTTTTAGTTTTTTGGAGACAGCATTATGAACATCTATCATTTAATCATAGTATTAAAGTTATGGTTGACAGAGTTCCATTTAGGGAATGCTAGAATTGTGAAGCTAGAATTGTGAAAATATGAAAGATGTAGGACACCCTTTGTCTAACTTGAACAAAATGTGAATAGTGAAATAATATTATGTATTCTACTGAGGTCATTGTAAATTGTTTATTATCTTCTAAAGGAATTTGATAGACAAAATGATGAATTATAAAAAATTGTACTTTTCTTAATTTATAGGTATCCTTAGTCTAGCTTTATAAAATTCTGTAATTCTTAGAATTATAAAGTTGGGAATGAATTTTATGCATGTTTATGGAAAATTTTTATGTATGACATTTCAGCTCATGTTGATGTTTAATTCAAGTAGAACTAAGTTGAAAACAGGTAAAATAGTAATTGTCACATACAGCTTTCCCCACAGAAAGTGGATTTCATGAAACAGAACTACCCCACAGAATATTGAATCTGGAATGAAATCTTCCTGCCATAAGTTAAAGATTTGGAATTTGCCTTTTTCTTCCCCTTTTTTCCTCCCAGCTACAAACAAGCATTCTATAATAGCTAACAACTCTTTTTACTCTTTTTACTTTACTTAATTTATATATTGCCAAAGTAAATAATACTCAAAGATAGCATTTTACTAAAAGCTGATAAATTCTCCAAAACAAAATTGATCACAAGTTTAATATGTTGGTGACTGCTATTTCTTCTGTCCTCTGTGACTTATTCTCTAAATTAATGAGAGAAATGTAAAGATATAGTAAACAGTTTATTTCAGTATTTTACATTTCCACATCTGTCCTCAGATTCTTCTCATGCAATACAGCAGTAATTTGCTAGAAAGCAGACGTTTACGACCAATATTAGTATTGAAAGTAGCAGCAGGCATTCGTCAGTTAGTAGTATTCTAACATCCGTGGGCCCTCATTTATTCAACTTTACTACCTGAGGTCTTAGATCTTCCATTAAATATGACCCTACTCATGATTGGGTAGTTTCACATTCTGTTAGGAATAGAAATTATATAATTTTCGGAAGAAACTTCACCTAAATTCGCTAACACCGAAGGAAATATACCATGAAAAAAGCAAAGCTTATCTGCATTTCTGCTTGTTAATTGGAGTTCCTTATAATCACCAAAATGGCAAACCTTTTGAGTGCTAACTCAATTGACATGTACCATGTTCACTAATATTTCTCAGACGGTTCAGAAAATAAAGGACCATTTTTTTTTCCCCTGAAAGTTCACTGTCTTTTTCAGAGGTATAGACAGGAATTAGGGAAGGCAAAAATGAGCGTCTGCTTGGCTGGGCAGAACAGTTGCCTTAGTCTCAGCTGTTCAAATGGTATCAGACATTGCAGCCAGATCATCCACAGACCCTTTCTTTTCAATATTAAAAGCTCAGCTGTGGATGAATGGAGCATTTCACTTATAACCACCCAGAAATTTTATTGAGTGATTCTGAAAGTTCACTTTTCAAAGGAAGCAATCAAAAAATAAATGTTTTGCAAAAGAGAATTTTTAAAATTAAAAACAGTTTTTAAGTTTCAGCATTTAGCTTCTTAGCATTGGTTCGTGAGTAGTCAAGGACATGCTCAAGTAACTCTAGAAGTATTAGAGTTTGATAACATTTACCTAGACCAAACATCTTCAAATTACAAATGCAACAGCTCAGAAAGGTTCAGAGACATGCCCAAAGTGACATAGTTGATGGAGAAAGTTGTTCTAAATCAACATATCTTGGCATCTTGTATTTATGATTTGTACAACACCACTTATAGAATAAGATAGAGCAGGAATTGGCAAACTATGGCCTCTGGGCCAAATCCAGCCTCCTGTTTGTCTTTGTAGATAAAAGTTTTATTGGAGCATAGCCATGCTCATTCATTTACATATTGTCTATGGCTGCTCTTATACTAGATGGCCAAGCTGATTAATTTTAAGAAAAACATATAACTCACAAAATAGGAAATATATACTATATGGCTTATTACAGTAAATCCCTGGTATAGAGAATTAAGGTATGAATATATGATAGAAAAGAGAAAAGTTATAGTTTTTTTAAAAAAAGAGTTGTTCAATGTGCCATTCAGAGAAATAGTTTGAAACTTTTCCTCTGAATCCTCAATCAAAAATAAAATGTTATGGTCATTCATGGATGTCATCCAGACCAGTTCTGTCATAAATTACTTATGTTCATTTTTTAATGATCAAGAATTATGTTTAATATAGAATAAAATGTTAAGTATGGAAAGTCAATAAAAAAGTATGAATAATACTTTCTAAATTGGTATTCCAATAAAATAGAGGGAAAATTAGAAAAAAATAATTGTCATCAAGGTATAATAGATATACTATACTGTACAGTAAAAAGAAGTGATAGACATGCATTTTCATTCTTGCGAAACTCTCTTATTTTGGAAAGAGATGGTTGTCAGTGCCTGAGCATTTCCTTGACGGATTGTAACATGGTGCACAATGGCAGCATTTGTCTTTGGTCTGTGGACCTAAGGCATTCAGTATCGATGGGGGACCTTTTTCAGTACAGGTAATAATAAGGTGGTCAGTCAAGCAACCAAAAGATCGAGTTTAAAGTTAAAATTAAAGAAGAATTCCCAGCACTATAGCATTTCATTTTATGTAAAGCTCTCCAGCAGCCAGGCTCGTTTACTTGTCATTGGTCCCCAAATGAAAATACAAGTTTGACAGGAAAGATACAAACAAGTAAGGTAGTCTTATTCCATAGGAAAAGCTAAGAGAAAGATTAGAACAAGCCTATTAGATGACTTAAAAGAATAGCAAAAAGAGTAATTAACAAAAGTGTATAATCTCAATCATGTTCTTTAAAAAAATACCATGTCCAAGCAATAGTTCAACTAAAGGTCATGGTGCCTTACTTCCTAGTCTTCACTGGAGAGGCCATGGTTAAAAAGTAAGTATGATGTGTTTCTTTTGTCACACATAGTTGGCTATCTTAAAATACTTAATTTATAATATCATATTATGATTTCTAGCAACAAAGACAATTCTTTTTTGATGTACTTCCTACTTGCCTTTAGCATTTGGTTGGGAGGGAAGTTTTTAACTTTTGTCATGTTCGGTGTTCAGGGAGATTCACCTCATCAAATCCTCCTGTGTTGATAAATGGGGAAACAGCCTCAGGGAGCCTCATATCCAGAGTTATGCAATGGGTAGGAGCTTGGCTGGTAGGCCAGAAACAAATGACTCCAACCTCCTGTCATGGGCTCTTTGCACAGTACCCCTCTAATTCTCCAACTTTGGAGAACCTTGATTCAGTTTACACGTTGAGGTGTGACAGGAGTTAAGTTATGCTAAACAGTTTACTGATAAATGTGTTTGTGTACCATAAGCTTTGAGGGCCATTTACCCATCCTACTTGGGTCTAGTCCCAGGTCCCCAGATGAGTATACAAGGTTGACATGAAAGATACAAATGAGAGTGAGGTAGCCTTGTTCTTATTTCTTATTTCAAACAGAAGGAGCTAGAGACTTCCAGAATCAGAAACACTAGTACAATCCTTTGGATAATTTAAAGCACTTTTTCTGAGAATATAAGCAATAGGTTACAGTTCACAGCTTCAGTGACTGGACCAAGTTCTGACTAGAGTTCCTAGATCAGAGACCAGCCTGAACATCCACGGAATCAGCCTGAGATGCAGGAAGATACATCTGGATCTCTACAAATGAACATCTCCAGCGCTGAGTATTGAGGTACGAAGCGGGGAGCCATGAAACTGCGCACAGATATCGGAAGATAAACGGAAGGGGTAGGGAGCTGCTGTGTCCGGGCGCGGGGAAGCGGTAGCCACCTGCATGGGGGAGCGGGTGGACCACGAACCCGTACCCTTGAGACAGCAGACTGAGACCGTGAGCCGGGAGTGCGTGCTAGCAAGCATCTCACGGAACTCCGGAACTCCGGTGTGCTCACTGGATCCAGACTGAGACCGGGAGCTCCGGGCACACGCACGGGGTGGCTGGCGGCTGGCGGGCCACATGCACCGGGGAGCGGGCAGACCGCAGACCCGCACCCTCAAGACAGCAGACTGAGACTGTGAGCTGGGAGCACGCGCCACCAAGCATCTCATGAAACTCCGGAACTGCGGTGTGCTCACTGGATCCAGACTGAGACCGGGAACTCCGGGACTGCACACAGGGCAAGTGGCGGCATTAGAAACATAAGGGACAGAGACGCGCCGGCCTTGGAAGTGAAGGCTGGGACGCCAGGTGTGGGGCTCACAGCCCGGGATGCTGCAGGGTTGAGCAGCACCAACAGAAATAGAGTTAAAGTGGCCAGAACATCAGTGGAGAACGGGCCGCAATCCCTCTGTTCTGAGACAGAGACTGAGATTCGGCCACTGCTGCTCTGACTCTCAGAAAAGGCACAGCACACTGCCAGGGAAAGCTGCCAGAGAACAAAAGCCTGGAAATACCGGCTCACAGCGTGCCCATCCCCATCCCCCCTTGCAGGGGACATGGAGACTCTACCCAAACAGGGTTTCCTGAGTATCGGTGTGGCAGGCCCCTCCCCCAGAAGGCAGGCTGAAAAATTAAGAAGCCCACAACCCGGGGCGCCTGGGTGGTGCAGTCATTAAGCGCCTGTCTTCGGCTTAGGGCGTGATCACGGCGTTCTGGAAAGGAGTCCCTCATCGGGCTCCTCCGCTGGGAGCCTGCTTCTTCCTCTCACACACCCCTGCTTGGGTACCCTTTCTTGCTGACTGTCTGTCTCTATCTCTCAAATAAATAAATAAAATCTTTAAAGAAGCCCACATCCCTAAGATCTCTATAAAACAAGGGCACATGTCCTGGGTCCCAGTCAATAATTTGGGCTCTGGACAACCCCGCAACCTCTCCTCATCAGAATGACGAGAAGGAGAAGTCCCCTCATCAGAATGACGAGAAGGAGAAGTCCCCCCCAGCAAAGAAAAGACAATGAGTCTGTGGCCTCTGCCACAGAAATAATAGATATGGATGTAACCAAATTATCAGAAATGGAATTCAGAGCAACAATGGTCAAGATGATGAGGAGACTTGAATAGAATCCCTAAGGGCAGAAATGAGAGCGAATCTGACGGAAATTAAAAATTCTATGAGCCAAATGCAGTCAAAACTAGAGGCTCTGACGGCCAGGCTCACCGAGGCAGAGGAACGCATTAGTGAATTGGAGGATGGGTTGGTAGAAGGAAAAAACGAAAAAAGAAGCTGGTCTTAAAAAAATCCACGCCCATGAATGTAGATTACGGGAGATTACTGACTCTATGAAATGATACAATGTCAGAATCATCGGCATCCCTGAGGGGGTGGAGAAAAACAGAGGTCTAGAAGAGATATGAACAAATTGTAGCTGAAAACTTCCTTAATCTAGCAAGGGAAACAAACATTCGTGTCCAAGAGGCAGAGAGGAACCCACCCAAGCTCAATCACGACAAACCTACGCCATATCACGTCATAGTGCAATTCACAAATATTAGATCCAAGGATACAGTATTGAAAGCAGCCAGGGCAAAGAAATTTCTCACGTACCAAGGCAAAGGTATCAGGATTACGTCAGACCTGTCTACAGAGACCTGGAATGAGAGAAAGGCTTGGGGGGGCATTTTTAAAGCTCTTTCAGAGAAAAACATGCAGCCAAGGATCCTTTATCCAGCAAAGCTGTCATTCAGAATTGATGGAGAAATAAAGACGTTCCAAAATCGCCAATCATTAACCAATTTCGTAACCACGAAACCAAGCCCTACAGGAGATGTTAAGGGGGGTTCTATAAAGGTAAAAGGCCCCAAGAGTGATACAGAGCAGAAAGTCACAACCGATACAAACGACTTTAAAGAGAAATGGCATCATTAAAATCATATCTGTCAATAATCTCTATCAATCTAAATGGCTTAAACTCTCCCATAAAACGCCACAGGGTTGCAGATTGGATAAAAAGACATGACCCATCCATTTGCTGTCTACAAGAGACTCATTTTGAACCCAAAGATGCATTCAGACTTAGAGTAAGGGGATGGAGTACCATCTTCCATGCTAATGGACCTGAAAAGAAAGCTGGAGTAGCAACTCTCATATCAGATAGGTTGGATTTTAAACTAGAGGCTATAGAGAGAGACCCAGAAGGGCACTATATTATTCTTAAAGGAAGTATTCAACAAGTGGATATGACAATTATTAATATATATGCCCCCAACAGGGGAGCAGCAAGATACACAAGCCAACTCTTAACCAAAATAAAGAGACATATAGATAAGAACACAGTAATAGTAGGGGACCTCAACACCCCACTATCAGAAATAGACAGGAACACCCTGGCAAAAACTAAGCAAAGATCAAAGGCTTTGAATGCCATACTCGATGAGTTGGAGCTCATAGGTATATATAGAACACTACACCCCAGAACCAAAGAACACTCATTCTATTCTAATGCCCATGGAACATTCTCAAGAATAGATCATGCTCTGGGACACAAAACAGGTCTCAGCCAATACCAAAAGATTGAAATTATCCCCTGCATATTCTCAGACCACAACGCTCTGAAATTGGAACTCAACCACAAGGAAAAACCTGGAAGAAACTCAAACACTTGGAGGCTAAGAACCATCCTGCTCAAGAATGACTCGATAAACCAGGAAATCAAAAAACAAATTAAACAATTTATGGAGACCAACGAGAATGAATACACAACGGTCCAAAACCTATGGGATACTGCAAAGGCAGTCCTAAGGGGGAAATACATAGCCATCCAAGCCTCACTCAAAAGAATAGAAAAATCTAAAATGCAGTTTCTATATTCTCACCTCAAGAAACTGGAACAGCAACAGAGGGACAGGCCTAACCCACTGACAAGGAAGGAGTTGACCAAGATTAGAGCAGAAATAAAAGAATTAGAAACCAGAAATACAGTAGAGCAAATCAACAGAACTAGAAGCTGGTTCTTTGGGAGAATCCATAAAATTGATAGACCACTGGCAAGACTTATCCAAAAGAAAAGAGAAAGGACCGAAATTAATAAAATTATGACTGAAAAGGGAGAGGTCACGACCAGCACCATTGAAATTGCAAGGATTATTAGAAACTTTTATCAACAGCTATATGCCAAAAAACTAAACAATCTGGAAGAGATGGAGGCCTTCCTGGAAACCTATAAACTACCAAGACTGAAACAGGAAGAAATAGATTTCTTAAATAGGCCAATTAACTATGAAGAAATTGAGTCAGTGATAAACAACCTTCCAAATAATAAAACTCCAGGCCCAGACGGTTTTCCTGGGGAATTCTACCAAACATTCAAAGAAGAAATAATACCTATGCTCCTAAAGCTATTTCAAAAAATAGAAACAGAAGGAAAGCTACCAAACTCATTCTATGAGGCTAATATTACCTTGATCCCCAAACCAGGCAAAGACCCCCTCAAAAAGGAGAATTACAGACCGATTTCTCTAATGAATATGGATGCCAAAATCCTCAACAAGATCCTTGCTAATAGAATCCAACAGTACATTAAAAGGATTATCCATCATGACCAAGTGGGATTCATACCTGGGATGCAAGCATGGTTCAACACTCGCAANGTGGGATGCAAGTGTGGTTCAACATTCGCAGATCAATCAGTGTGATACATCATGTCAACAAGAAAAGTCTCAGGAACCATATGATCCTCTCAATTGATGCAGAAAAAGCATTTGACAAAATACAGCATCCTTTCCTGATTAAAACCCTTCAGAGTGTAGGAATAGAGGGTACATTTCTCAATCTCATAAAAGCCATCTATGAAAAGCCTACTGCAAGCATTATTCTCAATGGGGAAAAGCTGGAAGCCTTTCCCTTAAGATCAGGAACACGACAAGGATGCCCACTCTCGCCACTATTATTCAACATAGTACTAGAAGTCCTTGCAACAGCAATCAGAAGACAAAAAGGGATCAAAGGTATCCAAATCGGCAAAGAAGAAGTCAAACTGTCTCTCTTTGCAGATGACATGATACTCTATATGGAAAACCCAAAGGAATCCACTCCCAAACTATTAGAAGTTATAGAACAATTCAGTAAGGTGGCAGGATACAAAATCAATGCCCAGAAATCAGTACCATCCATGAAAAGCCTACAGCAAATATCATTCTCAATGCTTAAGGAATCCATCCCATTTACAATAGCACCAAAAACCATACGTTACCTTGGAATTAACTTAACCAGAGACACATAGTACTAGAAGTCCTTGCAACAGCAATCAGAAGACAAAAAGGGATCAAAGGTATCCAAATCGGCAAAGAAGAAGTCAAACTGTCTCTCTTTGCAGATGACATGATACTCTATATGGAAAACCCAAAGGAATCCACTCCCAAACTATTAGAAGTTATAGAACAATTCAGTAAGGTGGCAGGATACAAAATCAATGCCCAGAAATCAGTTGCATTTCTATACACGAATAACGAGACTGAAGAAAGAGAAATTAGGGAATCCATCCCATTTACAATAACACCAAAAACCATACGTTACCTTGGAATTAACTTAACCAGAGACGTAAAGGACCTATATGCTAGAAACTATAGATCACTTTTGAAAGATATTGAGGAAGACATAAAAAGATGGAAAAATATTCCATGCTCATGGATTGGAAGAATTAACATAGTTAAAATGTCCATACTACCCAGAGCAATCTACACTTTCAATGCTATCCCGATCAAAATACCGAGGACATTTTTCAAAGAACTGGAACAAATAGTCCTTAAATTTGTATGGAACCAGAAAAGGCCCCGAATCTCCAAGGAACTGTTGAAAAGGAAAAACAAAGCTGGGGGCATCACAATGCCGGATTTCGAGCTGTACTACAAAGCTGTGATCACAAAGACAGCATGGTACTGGCACAAAAACAGACACAAAGACCAATGGAACAGTATAGAGAAGCCAGAAATGGACCCTCGGCTCTTTGGGCAACTAATCTTTGATAAAGCAGGAAAAAACATCTGGTGGAAAAAAGACAGTCTCTTCAATAAATGGTGCTGGGAAAATTGGACAGCTACATGCAAAAGAATGAAACTTGACCACTCTCTCACACCATACACAAAAATAAACTCCAAATGGATGAAAGACCTCAATGTGAGACAGGAATCCATCAAAATTCTAGAGGAGAACATAGGCAACAACTTCTATGACATCGGCCAGAGCAACCTTTTTCACGACATATCTCCAAAGGCAAGAGAAATAAAAGATTAAATGAACTTATGGGACTTTATCAGGATAAAAAGCTTCTGCACAGCCAAGGAAACAGTCAAAAAAACTAAGAGACAGCCCACGGAATGGGAGAATATATTTGCAAAGGACACCACAGATAAAGGACTGGTATCCAAGATCTACAAAGAACTTCTCAAACTCAATACACGAGAAACAAATAAACAAATCATAAAATGGGCAGAAGATATGAACAGACACTTTTCCAATGAAGACATAGCAAATGGCTAACAGACATATGAAAAAATGTTCAAGATCATTAGCCATCAGGAAATTCAAATCAAAACCACATTGAGATACCACCTTACGCCAGTTAGAATGGCAAAAATAGACAAGGCAAGAAACAATAATTGTTGGAGAGGATATGGAGAAAGGGGATCCCTCCTACATTGTTGGTGGGAATGCAATTTGGTACAGCCACTCTGTAAAACAGTGTGGAGGTCCCTTAAAAAGTTAAATATTGAGCTACCCTATGACCCAGCCATTGCTCTACTGGGTGTTTACCCCAAAGATACAGACGTAGTGAAGAGAAGGGCCATATGCACCCCAATGATCATAGCTGCATTGTCCACAATAGCTAAATCGTGGAAGGAGCTGAGATGCCCCTCAACAGATGACTGGATTAAGAAGTTGTGGTCCATATATACAATGGAATATTACTCAGCTATCAGAAAGAATGAGTTCTCAACATTTGCTGCAACATGGACGGCACTGGAGGAGATAATGCTAAGTGAAATAAGTCAAGGAGAGAAAGACAATTATCATATGATTTCTCTCATCTATGGAACATAAGAACTAGGAAGATCAGTAGGGGAAGAAAGGGATAAAGAAAGGGGGGGTAATCAGAAAGGGGAATGAAACATGAGAGACTAAGGACTATGAGAAAAAAACTGAGGGCCTCAGAGGGGAGGGGAGTGGGGGATTGGGATAATCCGGTGATGGGTAGTAAGGAGGGCACGTATTGCATGGTGCACTGGGTGTGTATGAAGCATCGAACTTTACATCGGAATCGGGGATGTACTCTATGGTGACTAACATAATATAATAAAAAATCAGTTAAAAAAAAAAAAAAAGAGTTCCTAGATCACCAAAACTATCACATTTCTTGATGTTCTTTTGTTTCCCCCTCACTTCCTCATAAATTTAAAGCCCAATAACAATGCCAACAATGGTCCTCTATGGGTGCATGCAGCCATTCTCATGTTCAGTGAACATATTAAAGCACTCATTTTCTATCAGGTTGTCTTAGTCTTCTCAAGTTGCTATAACAAAGTATCATAGACTAGGTGGCTTAAACAACAGAAATTTATTTTCTCACATTTTTCTGGAGACTGAAACCCTAAGATCAAGGTGCTGGCATGGTCAAAATCTGGTATACTCTCCTCCAAACTTTTAGATGGCCACCTTCCAAGTGTGTCTTCATGTAGCAGAAAGAACAAGAGAAGGCTTTTTGGTTTCTCTTTTACTAGGACACTAAACCCATTATGAGCCAGACCCCACCTCCGATATGACTCATCTAAATCTAATGACCTCCCAAAGACTCCATCTCCAATTTCACCATAGTGAGGATTAGGGCTTCAACATATGCATTTTGGAGGGACACAATACAGTCCATTGCACAGGGGCCACAGCAGACTTGAAAGATACAGGTGTAAATAAGACACAGACATTTCCTCTAGCTGGGAAGATGGGTTTAAAAAGAAGGGATCCATGTGAAGAGTGCCATTAGTAAGCAAAACAGAAACACTTTCAAGAAGCATCTGCTGATCTCACAGAAGAGATGAAATTTAAGTAGAACTGAGAAAGACTTGAGGATGTTTTTGGTGTGGAGAAGACATAGGTAGGGAATTATAAATATTCACAAGGGACCAGCTATATAATTTATGAGAGGACTACTGCAAAATGAAAATGGAAAGCCACTTGTTCTCAAATTAAAAAATCTCAAGAAAGTGACGGTAGAGCATTAAACCAAGTATGAGCAAAAAGACAACTTTTTAAAAATTTATTATTATTGTTTTTTAAAGATTTTATTTATGTATTTGAGAGAGAGAGCATGAGGGGGCGGGGGTCAGAGGGAGAAGCAGACTCCCCACTGAGCAGCGAGCCTGATGCAGAACTCGATCTTGGGACTCCAGGATCACGACCTGAGCTGAAGGCAGTTGCTTAACCGACTGAGCCACCCATGTGCCTAAAAGGACAACTATTGATTGTATGATTCTACTTGTATGAAGTACCTAGAATAGTCAAATTCAAATAGCCAGAAAGTAGACTAGTGATTACCAGGTGTTGAAGTGAAGGGAAAATGGGGAGTTATTTTTGAAGGGGTACAGAGTTTAATCTTGGGGTTATGAAAAAGTTCCAGCAGTGGATGGTGATGGTGGTTGCACAACAGTATTAACGTACTTCATGCCACTGGATTGTGCATTAAAAATGATTGAAATGGTAAACTTTATGTTTTCTATAGTTTAACACAATAAAAAATAAACCACGTATTGGGTCCTTGTGAGTCCAGGATGTTGCACAGCTGCTAGGAGGTATGGTCGTGAATCCATCTCTGATTTGCAGCATGCTCAGGATATGGTAAGTCCTTCTATCTTGCTAGAATGGTTGTGGGTGTATCAGGGCTGGCAGGGGCTGAGAGCTGAAACAGTAGGCTGAGACCAGGTCATTTTAGCAGACAGTGTTGCTTGCCTGTCCAACAGGTTTACGCCTCTTTCCTCTTAATAAGCTACCTGTTTTGTTCAGGTATATCTTCCTTGGGCCAGATAAAGTTATCTCAATCTCAGGGCTTAATACTGATTAGGCTGTGAAAATGGAGGAATACTCTGAGTGTTACCATTGCCAGTGCTTAATTTAGCAGCAACCCCAAATTTGTCTTCGTATAGTTTTTTTCTATGGAGTGCTGGGAAACATGTAACTAAGTTTCAGGATTAGTCCTGGGAATTCCATAATTCCCCAAAAGTGAACTCCAATAGTGACACAAGATATCGCCTATAATACTCACTGTATTTGTTTAAATGTAGTCTGTTTTTTCTCTGTGTCTATTTTTTTGTAAATTATTCTTTTCCTCCCATGTGCGCGTTGCTTACATTCTGTGTCTCAGAGGGTTACTCAAGATTAATTAGTGCCCTCCTGTGTATAGAAAATGACAAGTTCTGCAGTTTATCATTGGGGAATATCATCAATTACTTTCCTCTACAAAATCCAGATGAAAATATTTTGCATTTCAGTGCAATTATTAAAGTGATATGTAAACAAATGCTACGTCGTTGAATCAAATTTTTCTGGGTAATTTTGTCGTTAGAAGTATAAGTTTTAATATCTGCTAAATATGGCATCAGATGAATTACATGAATTTGAATAATTTTATTATACAGAATATTATTTTGCAAGACTTCTTTTTTTTGGATCATCAAAGCATATTTTTACACCCAAATCTTTATATCTAGTGAAGTATAGTATAATTATGGTATAATATCTATCACTTAAGAGTCATTTCTATGAAGTTTATATTCATCATAGCACATTTAGCTATATAAAATAAAATTTCTTTTTTCTTTTATTAAAGTATATTGCTATACAATGATATATTAGTTTCAGGTGTACAACATGATACAACAAATCTGTACATTACTCAATGCTCACCAACATAAGTATAGTTTCACTAAATAGTTTCTCTTCTAAATCTAATTTCAGAGTTGTACTTATCTAGAGATTGCACAACATTTTGCCCTGTTTATCACCTAAAATTAGTAGCTTTTAAAATTAAGTACATATTCTGTATTGTGCTAGGTGCTGTACAGAATTTAATCATGAATAAGAAATCTACCTGCAGCTTACATTTTATGCAAAGTACCAATGATTTTAACAGGAAAGCCAAGAGAAAACATCATATGGATGTGACCTAAAAGGACACTGTATAGCCACACAGTGGAAGACATCACATATCATTGAGCTGAACAGGGAAAAATATGAGATGAGATAGGCAAATGGAATCGGTAGAATCTGTTTAAGCTGAAATCAAGCAAAACACACTTTGGTAAGTACTTAATGAAGGGGTCATTCAAGGTAGAGAGGAACCTGTACAATCCATGACACTGCTGGATTAAAGCAGCATTTACTTCAGGAAAAAGAGGTGATTCAGTTTATGGACATTTAAGGATAAGTATAAGAAGTTAATAAAGGGTGATTGTGCATTTTATAGGGCCATTTGTATTTAACCTGTTGCTTTGAGGACATTGAAAACATTTGTAAATTACAATTTGTCAATCTTAATCTTCCCTTTAATAGAGATTAGCCTGTTAACAATGTGAAGAATAATTTGAGCTGTGGAAGAATAGAGGTCAAGGGATCTAGTTGGAAGGGTATGGTAAACATAAAACCTTTTAAGAGTTAACAACTGACTAAATTTAGACTTAAGTACTGTCCTGAATAATCTAGTTGGCTAGGATAATAAATGGTGGCATTACTAATTGAACTAGGAAAGTCAGGAGAATGTTGGTTTATGAGAGAAGATAATTAATTCTGTATAGGCATTTCACAAATTAATAGGAACTCGAGGTCCACGGTGCCAAAATTAGCAGTATGTACCTTGAAAATTCAGTGAGAAGTCAATAGTTTTGCCAGCATTCTCTAGATCTGGTATATGGTGCACTACATACCAGACACTACTTTTAACTGTTGGGATGTTAAGCAGTTAACAAAACAGACAAAAACAGAAACCCTCCCCTCATTGAGGATACATTTCAGTGGTGGAAAAACAGCAAAGGACACTGACTGAAATAGTAGAAAAAATCCAGAGAGATGCTAAACTGAAGTAGAAGTAAAGGAATTTTTTGAAGAAGGAGAAAGTGATTTACTGGGCCAAATGCTGTTGGTGGATTAAGAGGAAGAAACACAGGCATTAGATTTGACAAGGTGGAAGTTGTTGGTGACTTTGTTAAGAACTGTTTTAGAGATAGATGAGGATAGAAGCCTGAGTCGAGTGGGGCCAAGAAAAAAAAGAAGACGGAATTAATTTAGACAACTATTCCACTTGTTAAAAGAGTTTGCTATAAAGGAGAGTAGAGAAGTAGGCCATTGGTAGAGGGGAAAATGAGTCACGGGGTTGTTGGCTTCTCTGTTTTGAAGTGGATGACATTGTAAGATATTTGAATATTGATGGAAAAATCCACTAGTGAAGGAAAAGTGATGATAGAGTAAGTAAAGGGAAGAATTGTAATGTCTTTGAGTAGATGAGAGGCAATGGCATCCAGCATACAGGTTGGATGGTCTGCTTTTGGATGGGAATATGGATGATTCATCCTATATGATGAGGAAAGAGGGAGCAGTATTTTGGAGTCTAGATGCAGAGATTGATAGATTTGAATGGAGAAACTTGTGGAAATTCTGTTCTTACTGCTTTGGTCCCCCTTCACTCCAGAAAAATAAGGATCAAGGAAATGAACAGAGAATGAGGAGATGTTTATGTAACTTCCATAAATAATCAGGAAAACATTATTTTATTATATAGATTTAAAAGAAAAAAGAGACCAGAATAATTTCATGTTACAATGTAATGTCTTTTTGAAATATTTGTAACATTGGACAGTACAGGATTCTTTAGTATCTGTGTGAGATACTAATTTTTGCATCATGGAAATTCCAAGATAAAGTTTAAATATCTCTAATATCTCTAATGTCCATTAGTAGGGAGGTGATTGAATACATTTTGGTACATCTACACTGAGGAATATTGTATAGCCATTAGAAAATAAATTTAAGTTAGATCTGTAGCTATAGGACTGGGAAGGATTTCCAATATGCCTTTTTCGAGTGAGAAAAGTCAGTTACAGGCTAATGTGCTTATTGTGATTTTATAAAAACAAAATGTATATCTTGTGTGTATTTTTGCATATCCTGTTATTACTATGAATAAACAATGCAAAAGATACATAGTAGGTTTATTACTATTAGTTGCCTTTTGGGGGGCTGAGAATGAAAGGGTGATGGAGGGATTAACAGGTTTATTTTTACAGATCTCACCTTTCACTGATGATACAATGAATACACACACACACACATATACATATAGTTTTAATTAAAAACTAACTGAGCAAACAGGTAGAGACTCTCTGCATCATTCAATATCCTCTTTCAGTAACATACCCAACATTAAAAACCAAACTTAACAATTCCATTTTATAGTTCTTTTCATAAAAAAATAAAAATCTCTGTTGACTTTTTGCATATTTTGGACTTTTCATACTATTATCCTATTTTCTTCTTTCTACATCCTCATGGAGTTACAGATCAATTGGTAATTGGGGTGAAGGAGACAATAATAAGAATAAGTATTTGTCTCAATGTTCTATGATGGCTAATTCAGAGGAGCAGTATGTTTAGAGAATGCCAACTTCTATTCTTTGAGTAGATTTTGCACTCTGTTTGGAAGGATTTTATGCCAGAGGCAGCTGCTGCCCCTGTGATGGGTCAGTGTGTGATGCTGGGCCTGTTGCCTAATCTCATAGAGCAATATTTCTTATGCTTCACTATGAAATGAAATAATTTTTAAATGCCTAATTCATAGAAAAAGTGTGAGCAAAAAATAAAAAGGATACTAGATACAGAAATATTTTTCACCTTTTCTCTTACTAGTCTTTTCATCAGTGTTTGTCACATTTAATCAAGCCCTCCTTCTTGTGAGACTATTTGAGCTTCTGTGATGTAACACCCTCCCCCAGAAATCTTACCCGCACTTATGTCTTCCAGCTCAGACTTCTTCCCTAAGTTCCAGCTGTGTCACAGATCCAATCCATTAGATCGAGACACTTCAAACCTGACATGGTTCAAGCTGAACTCCCATCTTTCCACATCATTATTCTCCAGTGTTTTCCAACTCAATGAATTTATAACTCTTCATAGTTCTTGTAAATGGAACAGAGAGGCAAAAGAGAGAACAGGTGGGTAGTTATCATTCATCCAATTGTGAAGATGTATTTCAACAGCCAGCAAAGAAGTGAGGCCCACAGTCTGACACCCCGTGAAGTACTTTATTCTTCCAAGAGCCCTGAGAATGAGCTCAGAAGCCAATTCTCCTCCAGTGAGCCTTCAGGAAGTCTGATAATTGGGATCTTTGATCCACTTCAATTTTACCTGTTTCTTTACAGACCACATTAGATTCCTGTTGCTGCTGTAACAAATTACCACAAACTTAATGATTTAAAACAACACAAATTTATTATCCTAAGATTCTGGAGGCCAGAGGCCTAAAACAAGTCTCACTGGGGATAAAATGCAGGTGTTGGCAGGACCATGCCTTTCTTCTGGCGGTTGAAGGGGAGAATCTGTTTTCTTGCTATCTCCAGCTACTGGGGCCACCTGCATTCCTCAGCTTTTGAACCTTCTTGCAATGTTGGGCTGGGTCTCCCTCATGCTGCCATTTTTTTGGGTCCCCCTGTAATATCTCTCTCTTCTGCTTTAAGGACACTTACGATTACATTAGGTTCATCCAGATAATCTTCCCAACTCAGAGTCGGCTGATTGGCAAACTTAATTCTGTTCGTAACCTGAATCTCCCCCTTGCAGATAACCAGCATCTTCTCAGGTCCTCGAGATTAGGATAGGAACATCTTTGGGAGCCACCATTCTGCCTGTCACATGAGTTCACCCAAGATATTGTAGGCAAATTATAGCTATCCCCCCCACACAAACACACACATAACAAAGGGAGAGTGGAGTTGGGGTGTGAAATACTTATAAAGTAACTGGAAAGTGGGAACGTGAGAGCAGCTATGGTGTGAACAGCATGAGTGGCCACGGAGTTAGGGATATCCCTTCCTCTGTTGTGTTTTCAGGTGTTCCAGTAAAATCATACCTGTATAAGTTTATAAGAACATATGAGTTTGGAAACACAGTAGACTAAGAATAAAATAAAATTGGCCACTGGAGGTAATTAATGCTTATCCCTTCCCTTATGTCTAGACTATTTGTGATAGTGACTCTTCTGATGCCACACCTGTACAGTACAGCTCAAGCCAGGAGATGGGAAGCAGCCCATAGCATAGCGGCACTGGACACCAGCCCAAATCCATCTGCAATAAACCATTTTTCTTGGGTAAATTGTAACCCATGTCCCCATCTAGAAAATGAAAAATTCTCATCCACCTCCAAAACCCTATGATTTGTATGGTCAAAACTAGCCCCAAATCATAATGCCAGGGCAAACTTCCTTCTACCTTGTAGAGGTAGCCTGACTTTTATTTTGCCTTGAGGATAGATGAAATATTATTATTCAAGTAGATGATGGTGTGAACATCGAGAGCAAGAGATTTGACTTTATCTAATTCAAGTAACTGCCTAGATTTATAGCTGGTTTAAAGTATGTGGTACTATATTCAGAAGCTGAATGAATTATATTTTAAAGGACCTCACCTTACAGCAGTCAGTTGGGGAAATAGCTGTAGACCTTAGAACTTAGGACGTTTGGATTGCATGCCATCTGAATTTTGGGGTGTAAAATAGGGAAAAAGGAAGAGCTAACAGCTCTCTGGATAGTTGGAATGTCTTCTCATCACTTGGATTATTTTTGAGGCAGGGAAGAGGTATCCAATTGCTGTCATGTGAGGTTCATTCTCTTGGCATGTTTTTAAAGGCCTTCATGACTTGGAAGGTCAAGTGCCAATTGTACCTTTTCTTAAACCATAGCAAGTAAAAATGAGGAAAGTGCTTGGTAGACATTATCTGCAAAGAATTTTTGTTTAGGACCTGTGCTTTCACTGTGACTGAATTGCTCATAGTTGGAATATTTGAAATTTAGTATGATCCCCCAATATGTGGCTCTTTCCACCCTTTAGCTTTTCGGACTTCACTTTTAACACACTAGTCACCAAAAAGGCAGTCTCCTTTCCTAAATGCGGTAGTATCTTTGAACCACAAGTTAACGAAATGGATGATTTTAACTGCCAAACCACAACAGTGCCTCCAGTGTCTGTAATCTTGCTTTGAGCTGGCCCAAATGCATGTGTTCTATGTCTGTATTAGAGAATTTAGCCTTGACATTCCTTCGTCCCATGCAATATTTGTTGAATAAAAGAAAAAGAAAGAGCAGACATGCCTCACCCAGACGTAATATTTAGTCAGCCTGGAAATATTTTCACCATGCTCTGGTTTTACTGTCACAAAATAGTATGGAACCAGTGCCTGCCTCCTGTATCCAATTTAAATTGACGATTGCTGGTGACTTATTGTCCTGAGTTTTAATCAGCTAATTACAGTAGATCTACTGTGAACAAGAGTGCTGCAGTTTATTCCAGTGGACGTTTTATTCTCAGTTTCATGTCTACAAATTCTGTGTTTAATTACTTATCTCCTGTGTGACCCACAAATTTTTGAGTGTCTTTAAAAGATTAGAAAAAAAGGAATCCAAATAATTTTTAAAGTTTTGTCAAAAAACAAGGTCATGTCTCACAACTTTATTGTATTCATTTTTTGAAAATGATATATAATGATTTCGACTGGTGATACTCACCATCTCCTGCCAGTTGTAGACACCAGATAACATGAGAACTCTTGATATTGTTTTTGTCCTTCTTTCCAACTTCCCCTTTCTCCTTTGTCCTGCCCCTTATCTCTTTCCTCTTTCCTTTTTTCTTTTCCCTTCCAAACCATAAGCCATATTTAGTTGTGCTAACAAGGTAATGTAATGCAGGATGGATTAATACATTTTTCCGTTTCATAATGTATTCTCCAATCTGACACTATGGTTTGAAGCATATAGTGTGAAAAAATATGAAACTGGATTTCAATTAGATTTTCCCATTCTTTTAATCTATAAATATTTCTACAGCACTGGAAAATAAAGTTTAGAGTATAGTTTACTGCTCAAGTGTATGAACAGTTCTCCTTACAATAACATTTGTCAGCTAATAAATATCACAGAAAGCATCTGGGCACACACTGCATTTAATGCTTCAGACCGGAGAGTGATGGTCTTCATGTGCTAAGGGTTTGCCGAGATTCTACAAACATTCCTTAAAATATAATTTAAAACACTTTCACATGTGTTGTAAAACATTTTGTGTCCACCAATTTATTAACTTATCCACTTATTAACTTATCCAGATAGGTGTATTTGTTTTTGGTGCATACCATGCAATAAATTGTCTTTTTCAATCACTGTGCATATGGCTCATCTTACAATTTTTTTTTTTTTTATCAAGTGGATGATTGTTCTCTTTGCACAGGTCATGTTAGAAAGACTGACTCGCTTCTGTGCATGTTCCCTTATGTAAAATGGTGGAAGTAAAGGACGTTGAATCCAAAGTTGACTGTGCATGTTTCATAAAGCACAATATGAACAGATGTGCATACATGTAATTTATAAGTATATATATGTATATATACATATAAAGTATATACATAAGTATGTGCCTATAAATTGATAAGTAGATATAATCTTCAAATGTTTGTCTTGGTAGAAATGTGTGAACAAAAAGTTTGGAGAATGCAACTCAAAAGTATAAGTTTAAAAAAAGGAGTGGATCTTTTTATTGGTGTGCTTCTAGAATATATAGTTTGTTGCCTGTTTGGGGAGCCAGATATTAATTAAATTAATTAATGATAACTTCAACTCACTTGCATAGATCTCAAACACATGCCAGGCTAGTCTCAGACAGGTCTGTTTGGAGTAGCTCTTCTCTTTGTAGTCTAACAGTATCAACTAATATTTTTTTTAAAGATCTATTTATTTATTTGAGAGAGAGAGTGCGCGCAAGGAGGGGCGGGTGCAGAGGGAGAGGAGAGAGAGAGAAAGAGAGACAGAGACAGAAGCATACTCTCCACTGAGCGCGGAGCCCATCATGGACCTCCATCCAAAACCCTGAGATCATGACCTGAGCTGAAATCAAGAGTCCGATGCGCAACCGAGCCACCCAGGTGCCCCATAACTAGTATTTTACCGTCAAGTGGTAAGATGATATTATAGATAGATTTAACACATATTTAATTTTTTTCTGCATTTTATATCTTTCATAGGGAGTCCAGTTATTGTTAAGTAATTAGTACAGTAGAAACCCTCTAAGTCTGTACTTCATGACTCATTAGATTATGAAAGAACCCATTTCCTCTGAACACCGATGGCAGGATGGCTGTTCAAAGTTAGTGAAATAGTTGGTTGCATGCCCACACACTCCATCTCCCTCTACCTGTGCTGTATGCTAATCAAGAGCCAGTTCTTTTTGTTTTGAAACATGTTTATGCCAGTTGTTCTCTGAGTTACTGTTACATTAAATTTAACATTTAATTGTTCATGTAATTGAATTGATTGTTATGTAAGGAGACAAAATATAGGAGCAAAAGGAAATGTTTCTAAGAAAAGTAAGTTAAATGCTTTGGAAAGTTTTGGTTGAAATCACAATTAAATTAGGTATAGAAAAACCAATTGTAAATTATTGGAAACAAGTCAGAAAAATCTGGATGATTTTCATGTGCAAGTTGCTTATATTTTAGATATCTTTAAATTCCTGCTCTGTCTTAAAGAAATGAATACTAGACTTTATAGATGATGCCTTGGAGTAGTTTGTGTAAGGAAGATTATAAGCTCTAAGGAGCAGTCATTTACATAGAAAGGCTTTATCCATTGTTTGAAAATGGCAACCATGTGAGCCTTTGTATGTTTACTTAAAAAAATTAAGTTAAATTTGTAAACTTTATAAGCTTCTCCTTAACTATTCTTTTGACATAGTCTAATTACCAATCTAACTATATCTGTTAAGAGGACAGCTACTATAATTCACAAAAATACTGATTCGAAGGGGCACATGCACCCCATTGTTTATAGCAGCGCTATCAACAACAGCCAAATTCTGGAAAGAGCCCAAATGTCCATCAACTGGTGAATGGATAAAGAAGATGTGGTATACACACACACACTAGAATATTACTCAACCATAAAAAAATGAAATCTTGCCATTTGCAATGACAGGGATTGAGCTAGAGTATATTATGGTAAGTGAAATAAGTCCGTCTGAGAAAGACAAATACCATATGATTTCACTTATATGTAGAATTTAAGAAGCGAAACTGATGAACATAGAGAAAAGGAAAAAAAAAAAAAAGAAGGAGGCAAACCGTAAGAGACTCTGAACTACAGAGAACAAAGGGAGGGTTGATGGAAAGAGGTAGGTGGGGGATGGGCTAGATGAGGGATGGGTATTAAGGACTATATTTATTGTGATGAACACTGAGTGTCGTATGTAAGTGATGAAACCACTGAATTCTACTCCTGAAACTAATATTACACTATATGTTAACTAGAATTAAAAAAAAAGTTGAAACAAAAAAAATTAAAATGATAAAAGATGACATCTACTATAATTCAACTTTGATATTTCCTTCCATTCCTCTTTTATGCATCTGCAGCAAAATAATTGAAAGATTTTGAGACTGAAGGACAAGGTGTTAAAAATCTGTTAACATTTGCAATTTAATTGTGTGAGTCATGATGTTTTGATATTATATAACCTAAAGAAAATTCAGAAATAAGTGGAAAAATGCAGGTAATAGACATGAAAATAAGTGTTACTAAGATTTTCTACTTTCAGATTCTCAAGGGACACCTGGCTGGCTCAGTCAGTTAAGCTTTTGACTTTGGCTCAGGTCATGATCCTAGGGTCCTGGGATCGAGCCTTGAGTTGGGCTCCCAGCTCAGCGGGAAGCCTGCTTCTCCCTCTCACTCTGCCTACTGCTCCCCCTGTGCTTATGCTCTCTCTCTCTCTGTCCAATAAATAAATAAAAACTTTTAAAAAATTCTCAAAACTGCTTCCTTGTTTTCACCAATTAACTACAAAATAAGTAAAGATCATAAATGCAAACCTGAGCAAGAAATTCTAAAGCACGTTTTAATATATTGGGAGATCTGTGTAAATTTTCATCTGGCAAGTGTTTCTTTATCAAAAGATGTTTCAGGTGCTGTACTTTAGATGTGCAAAAGTGATTCAGACCAGTCTGGGCTTTCAAAAAATAAGAATAAGGACAACACCACATTAACACAAAGAAATTAGTGGATGATAAGCTTACTTCCCACGAAGGGGATAAAAGAAACTTCTAGCAAGTGTAGTTTAAACACAGCTGCAAAAAAATAAAGTTTTCTGACAAATAGCTAGAGGGAAAGGTAATCTCAGAGAGGAAGCTGGACGAGCAAAAGGCAATACAAGAGGAGAAGAAGAGACTTTTGGAGAAGGGAAAGAGCTCTTGGTTCTGCAGTCCGGTGAGGGAGGGAGCTCCTGAGGCTCCAAGGCGCCACTGACATTGGAACATCTGTTAAGATGGGTATAAAATATAATGAGAGAACCTGTGAGAGACAGTAATCCTCCTTGTAGAGAAGCTTCTTCATAGAGAAAATGGCATTTCATTTTGACGCGATGGATACTATTTTGGGAAAACTTACAGGGGATTGTTTGAAGAGACGAGAGACCAGAGGCAGACACATCACTACTGATACAGTGCAATGGAAAATAACTCATGAACTTAGTGAAACAGTTTCCCTTCTTTTAAAGGTAATTACTGCTGATTTTTAAAAATAAATTTCAAGTTGGTGGAATATAAGTTAAGAAAATTTCATTTCCTTCTACTTTATTGTTCCTTTTTTGCTTATATTCAGAAATTCCACCATTAAGTTAGTGTCTTGGAAGCATTCGACTAATGTAAAGTGAAGAATTAATTTAAAAAGTTTCTAGATCAAAACGGAATCATTATTCCTAAATAATATGAAAGGGAAAATAAAGATACAATTTTACCATGTGGAGAAATGATATGTTTGCTCAAGCTCCTTTATTATTAGAAGGCCACTAAAATTGGATTTTTAAATGTTTTAAAAGATTCCTAATTATTGTCATATGGTTCAGTTTCATGTACGTTTAAGAAAAATGTCTTTAGGCATTAAGGAGTTTCCTTCTATAAATCACTGAAGAATGTTTCTTACAAAATGGACTTTCAGGTTTATATATGTGTAATAGGGAAAAGCAGTACAATTGTATCTTTTTTTGTGCTTCAGTGGAGAAATTAGCTTGTATATAACCAAAATTGCAACAAAATAGCTTCACAGTACAGAATTGCTTTGTATAATACATGTAGGTATAAGAAAATATGAATATAGTTCATATATGTAATAATTTTAAAGTATGTTGGGAAGGTTAATATTTGTAAGAATTTGCAGAATACATAGCATGCATATATCGAGAGCTATAATTTTTGTGTAGTAGGATACTTACTTTTAAAATAATTTTAAACTAATGCTTACAGAAAAAATATTTTAAAAACATCAATAAGAAAAAAAAATTACTTATATTTTACCATTCCCCCAAAATACTTCACCAAAATACTTCATAAAATATACTTCTGTACACATCAAACTATATAAATTACTTTTTAAACTATTTTCTTATAAAATTACATTAATACATCATTTTTAAACTTCTTTACTCAGCATATAATATCCCTTTATCATCCTTTTTTTTAAAGATTTAATTTATCTGAGAGAGAGAGAGAGAGCCTGAGCGGGGGAGGAGTGTGCTGGGGAAGGGGCAGAGGGAGAGGGAGAAGCAGACACCCCGCTGAGCAGGGAGCCCCAACAAGGGGAGGTGGGGGACAGACACGATGCTGGATCCTAGGACTCTGAGATCAGGGCTTGAGCCTTGAGCCTAAGGCAGAGGCTTCACTGACAGCCACTCAGGCGCCCCTCCCCTTATCCTTTAATATTCTAAATGATTTTTCAAGAATGTGATCTTAATGACCTATGCAAATGTTATCAGATTGATGTGTCATATTTTATTTAGTCAGTCATCTGTGGTTGGTATTTGCACTGTTCAGATTGTCTCTAATGTAACCATGGTTGTGAATTGCCTGAGACCTAAACATTTGTGCCCATGTTTTAGGAGATAAGGATGTAGGCAGTAAGTATCTTCAGGCTTTTGATTCATAGTATGAAAGAGCTATCCAATTTATATGACTACTTTCTCTAAACTCTCCCATTCTGGATACTGTCTTTGTTTCATTTTTGTGTTTGTTATTTTTTTTATTTTTTGTAGTTTTCTGCTTAAAAATGATTTCTTTGATATTGAACAGACTTTACATTTATTGGCTGTTTGTATTTATGTGTGTGTGTGTGAATTGCACACTAATGTACTTTTCTGCAAACTTATATGGATGCCTGTGTTATTTAGGTTGTAAGTATTTTTATCTTGTCCTTTTGTTTAGGTATTTTCTTCCTGGCATTTTTGAAATGCAGATATTTATAATTTGATGAGTCTAATCTAAAGGACTCAGTTCCACCTCGGCTGTTAGGTACATGTACATATGCTTATGTGTGTGGGATGGTGGCTCTGTGTGTGTGCATGTATGATTGTGGTGGGGGCATTAGTAAATGGGCATATATAAGGGAAGAGCATTCAGGTAAATGTTGAAATATTAATCAACTACGTATTATTTAGTTTCATTAAGGATAAAGTCAAAGAGCTTATGTAAACAGCCCATATATTTAAGAATTTGAGGAGTTACTTGAATTGCAAGGTTGAGCCCTAAAAGTCCTGTGGGGGCTAATGAATTTCCTCTAGAAGGAATGTGTTACTTTTACAATCAGAAACCAGGCTGAATGCTACTCAAAATCAATGTACTTGGGTGGTTTTGAAAATACAGAAGAGAGAATTCCTAGGAAGATAAAAACTACATTAATGCTAGAAGATAAAAACCAATGCTATGATTGAGTCTCTCAAAACACTCAAGACAAATTAGGCTGTGATTGTCACAACAGCATTTTTATCTGATGAGACCTTAAAACTGACTATACGGCTGCCAATAAATGTTTCCCATTAGAAGTGACACCATACATTTTACATGATGAAATACTGTTGTTAGTGGATGTAGTACTTCAGCGGGGCCAAAAATATTTCATCAAGTGGATCCTCTGCATGGGGTAAAATTTCACCAAGTATAAAAATTTTATGAGCAATA
This sequence comes from Ailuropoda melanoleuca, assembly GCF_002007445.2. Lineage (NCBI taxonomy): Eukaryota > Metazoa > Chordata > Mammalia > Carnivora > Ursidae > Ailuropoda > Ailuropoda melanoleuca. The sequence goes on along the minus strand of NC_048228.1, from coordinate 46,692,387 downwards.
TTTTATAAAATATGTATTTAGATATTTGGCAAAACTATAGAGAAAAGCAAGAAATTAAGAACATAAATTTCAGGTTCGTAGTTCCCTCTGGGAGAAAGGGAATGGGATGTGATCAGGGAGGGTAAATAGGGGAGCAGCAATGGTACTGAGAATGTTTAAATTGGTGGCGGTTACACAGACTTTGTTTTTTATTTTTTAAAATTATTCCTTATATACACATTATGCACAGGCTTTGTGTGAATAAGGCATAAAAATATTTTACTACTTAATTTTAAAAATCATGAAGATATTTTAAATGAATGAATAACGGTCAGTACTTCCTGGATGTGTCCTGTGTGCCAGGCACTCCCTTCATATTCTGGTTCCTCTTCACCCATCATGTTTCCACACCGTAATGACCTCCTACCTGTCTTGTATCCCGGCTCTGCCTCTGGTCCTCCCTTACTCCTCTTTGGTGGATATCCCCCTTATTTGGCTCTCCAGAGTCTTCTGTGCAGAAACACTCTGGGTAAGTTCTCTCCAAGCAACGTACAAATAAATTTGAGCTTCTATACCTGACTCACCTCCATTTCCTCATCTTACCTGTGCCCCGTTGCCACAGAGTCCCAGATTCATGCCACCATGTTTTCCAAATGGAGAATCAGCGAGTCTAAAAAGTTAATAAATGAAAGTTGTTAATATATGACATGGAGCGTCATCTCTCCTTGTTTCATACTACCAATGGCCTTCGGAGACAATGCCCCATGCCGCTGCTGTCTGAGGCGATGTTTAATTTTTACCCCAACTTCTTTCCTCAGCTCCACACGTCTCCATTCAGCTGCACGATCTACTTGTGTATGAAACATATATGAAAACTGAATGAATAATTTTCCCACTTACCCCAAACCTCTTCCTCCTGTGCTGTCTTGATGAATTGCAGGGCTCCTGCCAAGTGGTATAGGTAAGACATGTAGGAGGTATCCTGAGAGTCCTCCCCTCCTTCACCTCTCCATCTCCAGTGACTGCGCCTTTATCATCTGTTTTCTTTTCTCCTTCCTTCTCATTGCTGTAGTTTAAGGCTTCATTTTTATCCAGCTAGATTGAATGTAGTAAAAGTTTTTTTAAATAGCAAATGGCCTCCTTATTGATCTGTCATTTTGCCTACTCAAATTTACTTTCAACACAGTGAACATTCTAGGATATTGATCTGTTGATATCATCCTCCTCTTCAAAAATCATAATGTCTCTTAAGTGTCTATCTTAGTGGTCTCTGAAGCACAAACCTCAGGGGTGGGCAAGATGAGCTAGTAGAATTCATAAAAAAATGGTCACTTTTATTTGTGGTTTTTTAAATAAATTTTTATTGAGATATAATTGACATATAGCACTGTGTAAATTTAAGGTGTACAATGTGTTGATCTGATACACATATATTTCAATATGATTATGACTGTAGCTTTAGCTAATACCTCTCTCACATCAAATAATTATCTTTTTTTGTGCTAAGAATATTTTGTGTTTGTTCTGAATGTAAAAAATTAGGAAATAACTAATCTTTATTAGTATTAAAATATGAGCTGGCACTGCTTTTTTAACTCAGTCTGTTCTATGGCCATGACAAGATGTATTGAGGAAAGAATGGGAATTAAAAGCCTCCAGGAGTTGGCAGTGGCAACTTTATGCTCTTTCTTTCAACGTATATTGACATATTGCAGTCAGTTTAAATGGATTTGCCAATTACATTACCTAGTTTGAACTAAACTAACTTTCAGAAAATGGACGAGGAACTAAGAACTATTTAGTTAAAATGAAAGGGAGGGAGGGAAGAAAAAGGGAGGGAAGGAAGGGAGATAAGGAAGGGGAAGAGTGGGATGGAAAAAAAGGGAAGCTTGCTGATTAGGAATAATACTAATGATGGGGCGCGTGGGTGGCTCAGTCGTTAAGCGTCTGCCTTCGGCTCAGGGCGTGATCCTGGGATTCTGGGATCGAGCCCTGCATCAGGCTCCTCCGCTGGGAGCCTGGTTCTTCCTCTCCTACTCCCCCTGCTTGTGTTCCCTCTCTCGCTGGCTTTCTCTCTGTCAAATAAATAAATAAAATCTTAAAAAAAATAATACTAATGATGAAAACACCAGTGATAATTCACAAGGGGCAGAGCTGCCCCTATTACATGTGGTACAGGCTCGTATCATTCACACTGGTGATAAAAACGGCAATCGGCTAATTAGAATGACAAGAAGTTGGGCAAGAAATTATATTTTAGGAAGAAGATGATTGGTAATACGGGTTTACAGCTACTATCTAACAGTGAATCTTACCTGAAGTGTATACTGAGCCTTCAGAAGTTAGTGGTGAAAATATGAAGCTCCAGGGATCTACAAGTCAAACACCTAGAACATAAAAACAAACCCCTTTTTGAAGCAAACTCTTGCTTGCTATGGTAGACAGCACTTGAAATGGATTTGAAATTTTTCCACTAGATTATTTCATTGCTGAAAATGATTTGAAGGCAATTCTAAATAGTTATCTTTGATCTTTAAATCTTTTAATTATTTTTAAATGAAGAGGTTTTTGTGATTTATGTAAACTATTTGTTAAAAGTAACAACTGCATTCGCTAAACACTGTCTTTCCCACACATTATTGAAAATATTTAAAAAAAAAAAGTTTCCTTTGGGGAAACTAGACTAAACAAAGACATTTAGTGAATGAATGAATGAATGAATGAATGACTACAGTATCTAATACCTTTTAGTTAATTTGCCAAAAAAGAAGTACTGATTAATGTTAGGGAAGATAGAAATTTGCTAACTGAATTTTTACCAAAACTGTGTAATTTGTGGTTGGGATTGAAAGTGAGTGTTACGATTTTGTGAGTATAGCTCAGGTTGCATTTTTTGTACTTGCATCTAAGTCAGTTTGTGCATTATCTCTTTTATTTTTTTAATTTTTTTTGAAGATTTTATTTATTTATTCGACAGAGATAGAGACAGCCAGCGAGAGAGGGAACACAAGCAGGGGGAGTGGGAGAGGAAGCAGACTCATAGCGGAAAAGCCTGATGTGGGGCTCGATCCCAGAACGCCGGGATCACGCCCTGAGCCGAAGGCAGACGCTTAACCGCTTGCCACCCAGGCGCCCCTGTGCATTATCTCTTTTAAGTTCTTTTTTATTTTATTTTATTTTATTTTATTTTATTTTATTTTATTTTATTTTATTTTATTTTATTTATTTGACAGAGAGAGATATAGCCAGCGAGAGAGGGAACACAAGCAAGAGGGAGTGGGAGAGGAAGAAGCAGGCTCGTAGCTGAGGAGCCTGATGTGGGGCTCGATCCCACAACGCCGGGATCACGCCCTGAGCCGAAGGCAGACGCTTAACCGCTGTGCCACTCAGGCGCCCCTAAGTTCTGACACACATCAAGAGCAAATAGGTGGCTGATCCAAACACACAACAGAGTTTTAAAGCACTACTTTACAACGTGTTAGATGTAAGTGGGAGTTGGGGATGAGGCATGTTTATTTTTCAAATGTTCTCTATTTCATCTCCAACACAGTCTTTAAAAAATATATTTTATTGATCCTTAAATATGTATACATGATAATGAAATAAAAATGTATATATTTTTCTCTTTAAAATAAAAACAGGCATAAACTTAAAACACTTGTTTTTTATTTTATTTTTACTAATTGTGGACACTCTACCATAAGTTTAGGATATCTGCAGAATATAGGTTGTTTAGGAAGGCAGGATAAAATTATAATTGCAATTTTTAACAAGATAAAAAGGGCCCTTCACAATCCTGATCATCTAATTTAAATAAAGGGTGTTATTATTTTCACTGGCTTCCCAGTCCTCTTAGAGGAAAGTACTTGTGAAGTGGGCACATTCATCAAAAGGTGAAGAGACGGCTGACATCTTGAAAGCAAAGGAAGCATTAGAAACTATTTCAAGGATGGTTACTCAATTATCCAATGTGTTGTATAAGAATACATACTCATGATGGTGTCAAGACTTCATCTGTATATAGTAAATAGTTTTGTTTTTCACCAAAATTATTCAGCGTTTGTCACTTGAAATATTATGCACCAGTACTGAAAAAGATGTCATAGTCTATTTTTTCTCAATAAATTAGACAGTAGTGTAGAGTTCTTTCCTTGCTGGACATAGCACCAGAGTATGTAATGAAATTATTCACCACCGTCAAGTCCGTGGCCAGTTCGATCACGTGTTGGTGATGTCTGTTATGTATATGTAAGCATGCATATCGTGTTAATGAAGGAAAACTCAGTTTTAGATATGAATGTGGTAGGCAGGCAACAAGCCGATTTTGTTTCAGATGCTCATTTGTTGGAGTTACTACATTTCGGGTATAAGATTTGCTTCACATTATGGCTGACCTGATTATAGAGCTGGGTGCTGGAGACCTGGGGAAAATGGGCATCTTCTTAAAGCTGATTAATAAGACCAACAGCAGCAAGACATTATTGGATTTGTGTTTTCTAGAACTTTATGCATATTTCTAATTGTGTTTAAGGGAAATGAAGCACACTTAATGATTCTCAGGATACTCAGGATAAAGAGGCACAAAAAAAAGAAAGAGATAAAGTTCAATGGCAGGTATTTAGGTGGTATTTGTTGGTAAGTGTTCGTGGCTCACGGAACTTTCATAAACTCTGCAGTGCTCCAAAGTCCTGATAGTTTTTATTAGGCCTTGTCAAACTCTATCCTAAATAACATGCTTATGGTTCTTGGTCTCCTTTTCTCAGCCTTTAGGTCACTCTGTGTTTTAGGTCAGATTGATCTGTAGTGAAATTTTCTGGTATCAATGATTATCTTAGGATAAAATGTCAGTAGAAAATTAAAGTATGCACACAACTCTAAGAGCGACCACAGATACACTCCCACTAATTTGTTAATTTGTGCAACTGTGTATTTGTTATTCTAAGTTAATATTTTTAAAGAATAATGGATATTTCTATTTATTTTAGTAAGACATACTCCAGGACTTCTGTTTCCTGGTCCCTTTAGTCAGACCCCAAGGATGGAATGTTTTTATAAAAGACATTAAGGGTGAATTTTAGGTGATGCCACCTGATTATCAATATTAACTTATTACTTTTATTTAAAAACAATGCCCCAGGCATTTGTATTCTGTACAGAATCAGTGAAAGGGTTTTTAATGAAAGTTGTTTACTAGAATATGTTTTATTCATTAAATTATTGATGACATACCAGTTTTGCATTTATTATTTCCAGTAACCTTTTTGCTAAGCTGTCTCTCTAACATGATGGACAGAAACAAAGATTTTACTATGAGGTAAAGGTGACCCTGGAAATACTCAGATAAGTGATCTTCCATTGGTGCCTTATACAATATCATTGAAATACTGATTTAAAAAAATATGTTAGAATCATGGCAGGAAATATGCTAGAATCATGGCAGGAAATCATGTTATGTGTCATAAATGTGAATCTATAAAAGCTAGAGAGGATACTGGATAGACAATTGATATGGTAAGTGGGTCCTGCAGCTGTGTTGGCTTCATAAATGCTTTGCATATGTTCTTGAAAAGCAAATAAAAGAGCAATCCCCTCATCTTCCAAGGGCATGGGATATTTCTTTCCCCTTTTAATAGTAGTCCCAAATATGATCCTCATTTTGTTTTCTTAAAATGTTTGAAACTGTGAGTAGACACTTCACATGGAGACACAGCTGTTCAGTTGATCAGGAACAAAAGAAGCCCAACAATATTCTCAAAGTGAAATTGAAATTGTAATTATGTGAATTTTAGCTACTGGAATTATAAATATGGGGTCCCTCAAGGAAAGCTTGGAAAGCGGCCAACTAACTGCATTTTATGACAACAGTCACATATATCACAAAGAAATTTACATTTTGTTACCCTCTTCCTTTTATTGGCGTGTAAACCATCTTTGTGCTCTCTACCACTAACCTCCTCTAGTTGAAGGTAGAAGTCAGGTGGTTGGGAGTTGCTTTAATGATTTCCTCTTAGCTGCTCATTATGAACAGCTGCACCAAATTGCACAACTTCACTTTGAATCCATATAGACCAGCGCTCAGCTCAGATTAAAAGAAACGTGTAACTTTATCTTCATGGCTTTTTCAGTGTTTTCGCTGAGCATTTTTAAGACATTTTTTAAAAAATTGATGCAGAACAATTGCAGTTTGATGCTGTTCAAAATGGACTATTATTGTTATGGGACTTTTGAGTTACTTCCTGTATACTTTGGAAACTCTTAGCAACTTCTGACAAAATCTAGAGAAAATTTTGCTTTTCAAGGTTTCTAAAAACTTCTGTTTAGTCTTTTTTACACCATCCCTCGAAATTATTAATCCTACTTTTTTTCGGTTGCTGATGATCGTTGCTTGAGCTTGTCAAAGCCCTAAAACTATGTGCTCCTTTCCACAGATTCTTTCTTATTAGGATAATGTTAGACCTTTGTGACTTCTTGTTTGTTTTCCTTGTTTTATTCAGTTCTTGTGCCTGTCTAGCTATATATTTGTTCAATTTTTAATCATTCCTTTTTAAATTTTTTGAAATTATTTAATTTTTGAAAATGTTACCTCCCTGAATGTACTTTATTGTTGCCTTAAATTTTAACTAATTATTTATAATGTACCTTCAACTATAATATATAGCTTCAGATTTTTTAATAAAAAATTTCCAAACAAAAAGAAAAATATCAGTTATCGTTTGCATCTGGGGTCAGCATCTACTATTTAAACTTATGCAAAAAACATATCTATCATCGATAGTTATCTTGTTTATGCCTTGTGGATTCTGCATGCTTAAGGATGCCTTGGAAGAAAAGTGAATATTTAAAGTCTAAGCATTATTTTGGTACTTCTTACTATGAATTTTGAAGTGGCGAGTGATTTTGAATTTTTATCAATATTTTAAAAATATTTTCTACATATAAGATATTTTTTAATAATTAAAAAATATACTACTTTTATGTCTCAAAATTATGAGATATCTGGAGTTAGAATTGTTTGCTGTGGCTAAAGCTATTGTTCCCTTCTAAGACTTCTATTCATTGGGTTCTTTTTGAGCATTTGACAGTATTAGTCTTTTAATACGCTTTTCGCCTCTTTCAAACTCTTCCTCCCACCCCTATCCCTGGTACTGGTTTCTCATAGCAGCATCTCATGTCACTGCTGGCCTCTTAAATAGGTCTCAGTATATTATTCATGCTTGTGTATGTTCCTTTCTTACTAAGCTTACTTTACCCTGAGTGCTGTTTTGCCCCCCAGGTTTTCACCTGACACTCAAGGCTCACGGATCTCACTTCATCTCCGCTTTCTCCCCTGAACTCCAAAACTACATTATCAAGTGCAACTAGAAATCTCCACTGAGTTGTTCTTCAGATAAACTCAGCTTATCCAAAATGGAACTTATCATTTTTTATTGTTCCCTATTCCAACTTGTTCCCTGTTGTATATTTGCACATCTCACTTTGAAAAAGCTAGGAACATGGACAACATCCTATAGACACACTCTTCCTTCTCGCTTTACTCCTGCGACATTAAGGCTTATCAGATTGAGCTTTTCAATACCTACAACAGATTGTCTCATTCAACATCCATTCCAGCCCACTTTGATCTTGCTGCCTTATATTCTAAAGGTGGAAAATAACAAAACTGTATGTTTCCAGACTGTCTTGCAAGTAGGTTTCTACGTGTAACATAGATCCACCAAATAGGGAAGAGAACAAAAAGAAGAAGTAATCACACTCAGCAAGCATCCCATCAAGCCTTGATGATACCATCTGATTTTTCTGGACAGCTTCACATCAAAGGTGCCAAGGGACGAAGAATGACTGAACATTTCTCCTGACTTAGTTGCCTGTGATTTCCATAGCCTGGTATTCAGGGCTCTCCATGATCAGCCCATCTGCCTTCATGTTCTTTCTGTCCTTCCACTGCTCTGTGCTACACATAAACAGAACTGCTTTTGTTATTCATACCTGAACCATAATCTTCTGTGATCATGCCCTTGCTCAGCATTTTCCTACCATATAGGGTCCTAGCCTCATCCCTTACTGTTCCCAGATACTCACTTCTGTTACTTCTCTTATTGTTTTCTACCCTGGAATTCATTTATTTATATGATGATGTTTTCTGTTCTATTTTATATCTTTTTAAGATATAGTTTATATTTTCTTTGTAACCCCATAGCTTTTAGCAGGAATTTTTCGACCTTGACTATTTTAAGTATTTTGAATAAATGAATGGTTTTGAGTAAGGATTACTGAGATCTGAGCATAATTATTTTATTTTGTGGTAGCATTTTATATTGTGGTAAAATACATATAACATAAAATTTGCTATTTTAACTATTTTTAAGGGTACAGTTTGATGGCATTAAATACTTTCATGTCATTGTACAACTATCACCACCACTCATCTCTAGGACTTTTTTATCTTCCGGATCTAAAACTTTCTACCCATTAAACAGAACTTTCCCTTTCACAGTAACTAGCCCCAGCCCCTGCAAACTACCATTCTACTTTCTACCTCTATGAAACTGACTACTCTATGTACCTCATATAAATGGAATCAAATAATACTTTTCCTTTTGTGACTGGCTTATTTCACTTAGCATAACATCCTCCATATTCATCCAGGTTGTCACATGGGTCAGAATTTCAGTACTTTTTAAGGCAGAGTAATGTTCTATTGAGTGTATGTATCACATTTGTCTTATCCATTTATCTGTCAATGAACAGTTGACAGATGGCATTTTTCTGCCAGAACCATTTATCTGTCAGTGGACACTTGGGTTGACTCCACTTGTGGCTATTGTGAATATGTGGCTCTGAGCATAAGTATATACATACCTGTTCAAGTTCTTGCTTTCAGTTATTTTGGGTATATACCCAGAAGTAGAATTGCTGGATCATATGATAATTCTATGTTTAACTTTTTGAAGAACTGTTATACTGTTTTCCACAGTGACTGTACTATTTTAAGTTCCCACAAGCAATGCATTAATTTCATCACATCCTTGCCGACGTGTATTTTCTGTTTCTTTCTTTTTGATAGCAGTCATCCTCATGGGTGTAAAGTGGTATCTCCCTATGGTTTTGATTTACATTGCCCCGGTGATTAAAGATATAAAACATCTTTTCATGTGCCTGTTGGCCATTTGCATGTCTTCTATAGAGAAATGTTTATCAGGTCCTTTGCCTTATTTGTTAATAGAATTGATTTTTTGTTGTTGAGCTGTAGGTGTTCTTTTATACACTCTGGATATTAATCCCATATCAGACAGATGATTTGAAAATATTTTCTTCCATTCTGTGGGCTGCCTTTTTACTCTGCCAGTAATGTCCTTTGATGTGCAAAAGTTTGTAATTCTGGTAAAATTCAGTTTATCTATGTTTCTTTTGCTGCGTGTGCTTTTTGAGTCATATCTCAGAAATCATTGCCAAATCGAGTATCACGAAGCTTTTCTTCTTTTGTTTCTTTTAAGAGTTTCCCCTGTTGTTTTTTTCTAAGCTCTTATGTTTAGGTTTTTGATCCATTTTGAGTTCATTTTGTATATGATGTAAGGTAAAAGTCTAACTTTATTTTTCTGCATGTGGATATCTGGTTTTCTCAATACCATCTTTTGAAAAGACTGCTCTCTCCCCACTGAATGGTCTCAGCACCCTTGTTGAAAATCATTTGACCATACATGTGAGGGTTTATTTCTGGGCTCTGTATTCATTCCATTGGTCTATATGTCTCTCTTTATGCTGGTACCACACTATTTGGTTACTTTTGTAGTAAGTTTTGAAATCAGGAAATATGAGACCTCCAACTTTGTTTTTTTTCAAGGCTATTTTGGCTATTCTGGGTCCCTTGAGATTCCACATAAATTTTAGTATCAACCACATTTTTTGTCCTCTCCTTGTTCAGCCACACAAATGGCCATAAGAATAAAAGCAATTTAAGAGGGCATGTGATGTGATGAGCCCTGGGTGTTATATGCAATTACTGAATCATTGAACAATACCCCCAAAATTAATGATGTACGATATGTTGACTAACTGAATTTAAATTTAAAAAAAGAATAAAAACAATTCGTATTGCATCACTTTTTTTTAGTGCAGGAAAATATTGCATCTTTTTTGATGTTAATAATATCTGAACCATTAGACTACAAAGAAAGACACTAATGCATAATGCAAACAACCATGAATAGCATTTGAGAAGTTGAGGGACTCTGGTTCTAACCTCTAACTAGCTGTGTGGTCAGCAACAAGCTATTTAATTCTTCTGGGCCTCAGTTTCCTCATTCTTATGCCAAGGGTGTTGAAATGGATTATCTCTAAGATGTGTTCCAACTCTAAAACTTTATGGAGAATATAATCTTTAGGAACTCTTCATGGTAGTGCTTTAGTTCCTTTTCCCTGCCTATACCTAGCTAATGTTATGATTATGAAGAATAGCCCTTCTCTCTACTGAATGTGTATTATATGTATCCTGTCCTGTGAAAGAGGGAAATCTCTCTTGTGAATTCTGCACATGCATATGTTTGTTAATGTTCCATCAACCAGGAGATTGATGAGGTGGCAGTTTAACAAAGGATGAAAGACAAGTTGTACCCAGGTGTGCAGGGAAAAGGAGTGAGTCAGGTCAACAAGAGCCATCACAAGTAGTTAAGGCCGGAGGCAAAATATTGTGAGAGGCCAGTGAAGAGAAGGAAGTGGAAAGCATGTAGAAGTGGAAAGCTTGTGACTAGAATGCTGGAAACTGGGACAGCAGAAGACATTTCTACCCAAGTGTCCAACCTGGAATTAGAGCTACCTACTTCTTACTTGCCCAGGGACCCTAGAGATACAGAGGTAGAGAAAAAGAGAGAAATATTCCTGAAGTGTTGAGAGGAAAAAAGGAAGCATAAAAACAGGTGAAAGTAGAAAGAGAATGTAATGTAATATAGCATAGGATTAGCCAAAAGTAGTTTAACAGATGGTAAAATGTGTAAGATGCATACTGTGATCCTGACCAGTAACTACCAAATATTCAGTAAAGTCCCCTAAGCTCATGAATGCTTTGCGTGAGAAACATTTTCGTGTGTGGAAAGTGACAAAGCTGATTTTCATGCCTGCATCCCTGGAACCCGACGCAGAGGCAGCCCTTGAGAATTCAAGAACCCGGAGAATATTAGCACACCAGGAATTTCCAGACCTTTGGGGAAGGTCTTGGAGATTTACAATGTCAGAAACTGGTGGAGAGTAGGGATACAAGGTGACATCAGAATACACATTAAAAAGTAGCAATTAGCATATTGAGTGAGCTTAATTCAGTGGAATATACAAACAAGTTTAATTTTATTTTTCTCCAACTACTGCTTTCAAATTTCTTGTGTGGAACCCATCTTCCTTTTCCCTGCAGGCGTAACTTTTTTTTTTTTTCTGTTAACCCACTAAAAATAGTCTCATGGTAATTCAAATTCACTTTCAGTTTTTAAAAATTCATTTTGGTCTAAATCAAATCCTTCATGTGCATTTATTCTTATCAAATAAGGTCTTCCCTTTCATTTGTGGTATGGAGCTATGATCTTTTTTTGTGGTTTATTTTATATTCTTTGAACCTCTCTTTCCCTGAATCTGGTTCCTCATGTTGAGAGAATGAGAGGAGAGATTGGAGACAGAGGGGAAAATGGTCTTATGTGATTGATGCTTTTGTATTCAGCATCAATTTCAACTAATTCTTTTGGTTATAAATAGTGTCAAAAAGGTAATCTTCCTCATAGATTATACCAGTGGGCTCTTTGGAGGACCTCCTCCCACTCAACTCAACCATGGGAATACCCTCTATACAGAGTCCTGATACAAGTGACAGTTTCTGGTTATTCTCTTTGCTAACTCAGTTCAGTTTCTTTCTCTAACTATACAATCCACCAGACATAAAGAAAAAAAATTATGGACCATTAACAAACTCTGTGACACTGGGAAAGTTATAAATATCTCAACTTTTCATTTGTAAAATTGAAATTGTACTCTACACTTAGACATAATAACTAAAGATGTATAAGGTGCTTAGAACAATGCCTGGCACATACTCCTTAATATTTTCTATTATTGTTGGGGCTAAGTTCGCCTTGTCCCAGTAAGCAGTCTGCTTATCTAGGCAAGAGAAGAGGTCAGTCTTCAAACCTTCTACCTGAAAGCTTGACCCACCAGAACTCCTCATAACTTTCCAGCCTTCTCTTGGCCTGTGGTGGAGAAGAGAGACAGTTTGATAGAGGTAGGAATTTGTCCAGCTACCCAGTAAATCCTATGTCTAGCATCCCTCTTCAGAATGTAGGAATACTTGTCAACTATAATCTTTACTGTCAAGTCTTTAGCCAAATTCTGAGACACAGACATAAAATTTTATTTAACATTCTATTTAGCAAAATTTCCAGAACAGAGATTATAGAACACAGAGGAAGCCATGTTAATCCTTGAGTGGTAACTACTATCCAACTAACTGGTCCCTTGGTTCTATCACAAGAAGCAGGTTGATTTTTGAAGGTTTTATTTTTCATTCTAAAGTTATAAATCTCATTATTGTGCTTAGAAAATGATTTTTAAAAAATATTCAACTCCATGAATATGATTTGTTTGGGGACATTGTTGAAAAGCAAGGAGAAAAGGAAATGGAGCTTTTTTTTCCATGACATTTATCCCATATTCCCACAGCCATTGGAGAAATTTTTAAAAGATACCCAAATCATTTAAACATGAGTTTTAAATATGTGAGTATGAAAGTTTAAGAAACACAGAGATTCAGTTTTTATTCAAAACACAATAATTTAAAAGTGGAAGCAAGTTGCCTTGCCTGTCTTGAAGAAAATCGTTTTCAAATTGTATCTTTGTTTTCTCCAAATATATGAAGCGTAGTTGGGGATATTAAATATACCCCATCTACTCAACACTTAGTCCATCCAACTTCCTCATTTTCTTCTTGCCTAATTGCAGGGAAAATTAGGGGAAACGAGCATTATCATTTTTAAGGTCCAATCTTAAGCTTCTTAAAACTCTCAAATTTTTTAGCTTTATTTTACTTTATTTTACTTTGATTTGTGAACTTAAAGAGTGAATAGTTTGACTTGCCCTTGAAAGTGCATTGGTTTTGATTCCTTCTTCCCAACATCTTTCTGTGTCTTTGGTGTCTGAAATATGTAGGTAGAGTTGTAAATGACTACAGGGTGGGATGATTTTTGGAGAACTGGACAGAGAACCCAAGTTGATAAGTCCAGTCTCTTGTTTTAAGATTTTCATTCTTTATAAATGGAAATATGCATGAGACAAAGTATCACAGCCTCATTAGATGTTAACAGTTTTAACAGGTATAATTGTTTGTCCAATAAAATAAAATAATAAATAAAAGTGGAAAAAAAATAGAAGGGAAAACACTGTAGAGTAGACTGGTTAGCAGAAAAGGAAGGACGGGGGGGGGGATGCTCAATTCTGGAGAACTGCCCTTTTCTTTCCAGTTTTCTGGAGACCAGCCCTGACATGAAGTCAGTATTTAATGAATATCTAATGAAGACCTCAAGTATAGGATTTTGCATAAAATAAGTTTCTAATCAACAGTATTAATCATAAGATCATCAAAATGTGAAGCTAATTCAATAAAATATCTAATATGAGCCTTGAACATTAGAATGATTCATTGTAATTACCTACCTTACAGATAATGAAAGTTTAACTTCATTTAATTGCTTTGCAAAATACGTATTTTCTCACTTATTTCTGGTTTCTTTGTGTTTAAAACCAAGACTTAATTTGAAGACATGCAAACTATTGCCAAAGGCCTTTCAGTTCTCTTTCAGTTCGAATTGTTTAATTGAGATGATAAGCACACATTGTTAATGATGACAATAGCTAATACTTATTGAGCATTTCCTATGAGCCAGACTTGTGCTAAGAGCTTTGCCCATTTTATCTTTGATATCTTCCCTCCCAACAACCCTGCGGTTTTGCTCTTCTTACCATTCCCATTTTACAGTGAGAAAACCAAGGCCCAGGCACCTGAAGTTCCATGCCCCAAATCAAACTGATAGCTAGTGACAGAGCTGGTCAGTCACATTGCGAAGTTCCCTGTTGCCACTCCCAAAATTTGGCTTAACTCTTTCACCTTGAGAGATCTGAAATATGACTAACATTCTGTATTATTAAGAGTAATACAATTTTAATGACTAGAAGAGTAGTGTGTTCTATTTAACAGGACATGGTTTTTGTCATTGTGTTTTCTCTTGATAGTTTGTCATGGAGTCACAATGAGACCTTTAGCCGATTCTAATTATCCTCACAAAATATTGAATAAGAAGAACAGCAGCTAAGATTTTTTGAGCCCTCACTAAAATGCTCAGCACTGTGTATTCTATATTCAGAGCACATTTATTCTTTGTAATCATCTTAGTATTACCTCCATCACATGGATAAGGGGACTGAGAGTTAGAAACTTAAGTCCATTTCTCACAGGTCACATTTTCACTGTTTTTTGGCTAGATATTCCCTGTCCTTTAAGACCCCAAAGCAGCATTTTATGCATATCATCTAGATTTCATTTTTCAAGTTTCACCCTATCAGTTCTGGCCTATTGGGATCCCTCTAATCTTATTTCTGTCATCCCACACCGTTCTCTTAGCTCTTGAAGCCTGCCATCAAAAATGCCTCCGCTGTCATCATCCCAATTGTTGATAAGAATGTTGAACAGATTGGTACCAAGCACAGAGCCCCGAGGTCCTGGGCTGGAGAACCCTCCCGACATTGTCTCAGTTCATCCTTCAGCATCCTCTGAGGGCTGCTGATTTACAGGTTGTGAATTACCTCTCATTCAGCCCATTTGTCTTCATCAGTCCACAGATTTTGTCAAATTTTTTCTCCTCCTCTAGTATAACACCTATCTCAAAGATAATATCAGAATGAATTTGCTGTCCTGTAGGCCAATGTGGTGATGGTGGTGAGAAGAATGCAATGTAAATGTGAAGCCTCTATAAACTATTATTTATAGATTCACAGAAATGGGCAATATCTCCAAGAGTCTTCTCAATACATTTACTTCCATACTGGCATATATAATATTTATGTCATTCAATTCTTAAATCTCTGTAGGTCTTCAGGCTTCTTAGTAAGTGCCTGATATCTAAATTTTCGTAAAGTGAGAAGTCCTACACGTCTTCCCCTTGATTTTTCAACCTAATATTTTCTAATTCTATTGTTACCCAGAGGGGTTTAATAGGGGAAACTAATATTGATTTTATAACATAAAACTTACAGCCATACCTAGAAAGTCTCTACTTTCTTTCAAGTTACCTAATATGTATCCATCAACATTAAATTTAATGAAATATCTCTTGAACATGTTTGTATTTTTAGCTTAACTTTTAAAGCTAATGAGTTCCATGTGCTTACTGCTTAACTACTTAAAATGAGTATTTTAGAACTTTTTAAAATTTTAGTTTTGGAAAACAAGAGTAGCACAAAATTTGTGAGATATTGAGCTTGTATACTATTTAAACAGTGCCTTCTTCATACTTGATGCTCAGTAAACATTTGTTTTAAGAATTTTTGTGTTGTGGAAATCTGGTACATTTCCCTTTTTGAGTTATAAAACTTCCTTCTTTAAGGGTCAAGGAGTGCACATTAGTTCTAGTATCTTAATATTTGGCAGGTAAGCCTATGTTTTATAACATAGAGTTTCATAATCCTATTTTTGAATTTCATTCTCTAAACTTGAGTCCCAGTTGATTCCAGTACAGTCCTATATAGGAGTTACATAACATCCTTGTTAAATGTCATTTTCCACTTAAGAATCTTTGCCATATTGGTTATATCTTTCCTGTTCTACAACTGGTTAATCAGAATGTAAGCTTCCAGGTATACGTGACCATTGGTCATTGTTTGAGGGCATCTGAAGATTTTTTCGTTTGTCTTCTTTCTGTTATTTATATGGGTTTATCTTGTTTAAACCTTTCTGACGATTATATGCTGGTTTAATTCTTTAGAATCAGCAAGTCATTAATAAATTGTCTAGACCCCTTATGTTCCAAATGAATTCCATTTTTCTTATTCTGCATCCAGTGGATAAGGTTTAGCCACTATTTTCCAGGACCACTAATCTTTTATGTCACTAAAAACTTTTATTACCTTTCATGCTTTTCTTTTTCTGAGTAAATAGATAAACACCTTTTTATAGATTCTGTTATGTCTGTCTGCACAGTCACAAAACTCTGTTTCTCTTCTATTAAAGCCTATGTACTTAGACATATGTGTTTATTTGTCCCAATTTAAAGTCTAGAAATTTTTTAAAAAATAAATAGAAATGGTAAAATACTAAACTTCACACAAACAGTACAATGATATTGATATGTATTATTTGCACATTCATATTTAATTTAAAATATATCATAAAATTATTTAAGCTTGGATCAAGATGTTGCTTCATCAAGGTTTTTGCCAAACCAAAATTAAACACTCTATGTAATGCTATTGTCCTTTAAAATTTTTCACATAAAAGAGACTTTCGGTCTGGCCCCACACATTCACCTAACATTTCTCTGGAGTTTTCATCACTTACTCTAAGAAGCTCTTGTTCAGCAATTGAATTTTCAGACTGTTATTAAATTTAGGTTACTAGTTTCTCAGATTTGGTTTGAGATTTCTGAGGGAAAAGATCCAGAGCTTCACCATTACAACCCAATGCATAATGTCTGCTTCCAAAACAATGAACAGGGAAATGTGACCCCATGCTTGGGAATTGAAATCTTGCCAATTGCACTGAAGTGTTACATTCATTATGTCATACCACACACATCTGATAAGGGAAGACAGAATGCTGTTGGATAGGTTCTTGTATACAAGAACTCCATAGGTCAAGCAAAGAGCTGTTTTTCATTTAATAACTGAACTATGCAGGTGCTAATTTGGACCATATGTAGGACAATGCAGAAATATGTTACTCCACAGTGGAATGGTAGCATTTGTGTGAGCTGATATTAAGGGGAATTTTTGATTAATTAAGGTGCCTATGCTCTGCTTAATTTAAACCATGGAAGTCAATCAACATGACTTTATAAAAAAAATAAAGCTTGTAGAAAACTGTCATAATGCTAAAATTTTTCCTGTTCCTTTTCTTCACACACCCTGACTTTTTGAAGCTCCCTGTGGACCAGTTCATCTGAGAGAAACATATTGGACATTGGGAAAGGCCAAACTAAAACTGAGGCAGCAACTGACTCCCTCATTAAATATGCCTGCCATGGGATCTACATGGTGTGTCTGGCACAAGTAGTACTGAGTGATTCAGGTTCTTAATATTTTTCATATACTCGTGGGAACTTAGTTAGGAAAAAGGACCCCAGAGGTAGCATGTTAAGAACCATTTTCACCATTTAATTGCAAATTTGTACTAACCAACCAAATATAGTCTATGTGTTGAGGATTAAATAAATCCATGAGAACTTTGATGAAAATTTTGTTTGAATGCTATTAGAAACAATCCCTAAGAGAACCTCTTAGACTCTGCCTATCTGGTGAAATCCACATTTTGCAACCTTCTGGACTCTAGTTACTCATATGCTTCCCTAGCTTTTCGTACTTTCCTTTCGCTCCTTTTTGAGACTGTTATAAAAATTATTCTATTTGCATTGCAAATATTATTCTCTTCTTTAAAAATTTATTATGGCTAAGTAATTCTGTAGTTCATTATTATCATATAAATGTATGTGAAGAAAAATTTTTGTCAGCCTACTGGGTTCAGAAATGCTGTCCAGCTCTCGCTATTTTATGTGTTTTACTGCTGTTGAGTAACTGTGGGGTTGATGGTGTAATGGCAGCAAATGGATGCCATCCCTAATTCTGAGGAGCAAGAAAATTTCCAGAAAATATAATTATTGATCATATCTTTGTGTCACACACTTAACCAGGATATGGAATTTCCTCAGCCTAGATTTCTGTGTGATGTAAAGTGTCTGTCCTTCAAAATGAAAAAATGAAAAATGGACAAATTTTCTCCAAAGATGCATGCAAAACTTATCTCCACCCTATAATGAACTGATTTGGAGACCATGTGCATGTTATAATACTTCTGTTCCTTCCTTTATACTTCCACCCAAAATCATCTGAGTGACGTACCTTATATACCCGCTCCTATATCCCTGTGGGTTCCTTTTTTTTTAAAATATTTTATTTATTTATTTGACAGAGAGAGAGATAGCCAGCAAGAGAGGGAACACAAGCAGGGGGAGCAGGAGAGGAAGAAGCAGGAATAAGCAGCCTTCCCAGTGGAGCCGGGAGCCCAATGCAGGGCTTGATCCCAGGACACCGGGATCACGCCCTGAGCTGAAGGCAGACATTTAACGACTGGGCCACCCAGGCACCCCTCCCTATGGGTTTCTAATTGGACTTATCCCTTCTAATGCACACGTATGTATCAGTCTCTATGAAACATACGTTACAAAACTTACACTTGCCTTAGAAAATATTCATGCCCTATAATAAAACCTGAAGCCCCAGCTGGATAATCAGGTCATTCCACCATGTAGCCCAACCTATGGTCAACTTTCTCTCCTGCTGCCCTTCCTTGTATGTCTCCACTCAAGCAAGTCCATCCATCACTAGACTTCTGCTACTATTAGGTTAGCTGTCCTCTAACCTGTGCTTGCCCAATTCTATTTCCCTGGAATGTCCATCCCACCACCTATTTATTAAAGCCCCATATTCCATATTCCCATCACAGACTCCAGCTCTACTACCCATGATCTCCTCAGCCTCAGGACTCTTGAAATTGGTTATTACAGAATCTCAGAATTTTCAAACCTAACAGTTTGGAAAATGATCTTAGTATCCTCATTTTATATGTAAGAAAAACTGAGACCCATCAAAGTTAAAATTACTAGCTTGCTATTGCAGAAATCTTTAAAAACACACACAGGGGTGATTTACCCTGATGTTAACTCATCACTATTGTAATTTCTTTGATCAGACTTTGGGTCTAATACCCAGCACCTAGTAAGTATGTAATGAGTGCTTTGCAAATAATTTGATAATGACATCCTGATCAAATGTACATGATAGACTATGGAGACTATTTTTAGTCATCTAAAGGCTATCCAAAATGTAGAATATTAGCTTCCATCATTAGAAGCTTTGTAACAAAAATGATTTGTCAAAATCATTCATTCAATTTAGCAGATTATTTCCCTCTTAGTTGTCATAAACAGCTAAATTTAGTTACAGAAGAAACCATTCTTGGTATTTCTATGACTAAACACAAAAATTATTAAAACCTTCTATTTGAAAAACCTGTTTATTATGGATAATAAATAATATTATCTGCCTTAGTAAATATCTGCCTTAGTAACTATGCTGTTTCTACCTTACCACTTTATATTGGAAATACAACAGTTGAGTTCTGGAAGTCACACATGGAGTACATTCTTTGGAATCTTCTTTGTTTGATCACTGTTGAACAACACACAAAACTTTGTATTTTTTCACCTGAATAAATAGTACCCTTCATTTCACCCTTTGAGGTCAATACATACGTCTCACAAGACAGGCGTTCATCAGCTCTTTTTGGGCAGATTCTAATGAAAAGCCAAACTCTCAGCATTCATGCCACCTGACTGAGAGTGGAGGAGCCTGTATTTTTTATTTTTATTCTGCACAACCAGTTGCTGGTCACCAGTAGCTTTATATACTGTGATGTTTTCTTAGTAGAAAAGAACAGTATATATATTGATATGCTGCTCTTGACTTTGATAACCAACATAGTTTCAAAGCAGATGACTTGCCAAATACTCGGAATATTTAAATTTCATTGTAATATGTAATAACAGGTGTGCAGAAGAGTTGCCAATATCCACACAGTGCTTGTGAATTCAGTTATTAATTGCCAGATAAAATGGTATTTAACTGATATCTTGAATTCTAACTTGGCAATAGCTCTTTCAAAGGTTTCAGCTTTCAGTAGAAATCATTGTCCTTATGTCAATTGGGGGTGGAAAACATGTTTACTCTTTTTAAGATATCTCAGACATTTTGCAACATGTATTTAGATGAAATTGTTTTTGTTGTGTCTTGAATTTGACACTTTTGAAAATAAAGTGAAAAAAGCCACTGTGATTGAATTGTGCAGAACAAATGTATTATAAGTTTTAGAGTCCGAGGCAGAAACAAAAACTTCATCTGCATAGCTTAGATGAGTCACTATAATTTGGCCTTGTGTTAGATGCGGGGGCCAGATTTGGGGGGA
Source organism: Ailuropoda melanoleuca (assembly GCF_002007445.2). NCBI lineage: Eukaryota > Metazoa > Chordata > Mammalia > Carnivora > Ursidae > Ailuropoda > Ailuropoda melanoleuca. The sequence continues at coordinate 46,672,151 of NC_048228.1, read as the reverse complement.
CTAAATTTGTTCCAGTGGTGACCAGATCATTAAGGTTTGCTAACAAACCCCACATACTCTGTAGTATTTGGAAATGTCTTACAGTAGCATCATTAAAACGAACTAAGTATACACTTAGATGTGATGAAAGCTAAGTTAATACAAATATGCAGGTGGTTTCCTTATTTGGGCACAGGGTGATATTTCTGTAGCACATCCATACCTCATTATTCATTCGTAATAAAACCTGAAGCCCCAGCTGGATAATCAGGTCATTCCACCATGTAGCCCAACCTATAGTCAACTTTCTCTCCTGGTTCCCTTCCTTGTATGTCTCTACTCAAGCAAGTCCATCCATCACTAGACTTCTGATACTAGGGAAATATTTGATGTGCTATAAACTAATAGCAAGTTTGGACTATTCTGGATAATTTTAAATATAAGAGAAAGTCAGTTCCATTAGCATCTCTTCTGGGTAAAGTTTAGTGATAATCTATGGACTGCTAGAACCTCTTATTTTGTTTTGTTTTGTTTTGTTTTGTTTTGTTTTTACCAACTAGCTGCTTCCCACTTACCATGTTTCAGGGACAGCTTTCTCACATGCAGTGAGGTCCAACTGCCATCTTCAGCAGTACCTTCACTACTCAGATGGGACAAGTTGTATTCTTTTCATCGACATGCTCTTTTTCAGAATTAGATTGTGTCCCAAATGGATGTGAACATCTATATAAATATTGTGTGTGTTATTTCCCACCATGGCATCCTCAAATGATCCTTTCCTTTTATATAGTTAGAGTTGACTACATCAGAAACCAGCCAAAGCAGACTACACATGCCCTACTAGAGTAGAAAATACAGTGGGTCTTCTTATCATCTTAAATATTATAAAAACTTGGGCATAAACAGACAAAAGCCTCATATATATGCATCAAACGTTTAAAAAAGTAGAAAAAACTGATTCACTGTGTCTTAAATATACTAATTTCAATGAGTCGTTTGTTCAGAAAAGAGAAGAAGCTGTATTTATGAAGGATAATGTGTTCTTACCACATCACATGAAAGGAAAACAGTCTGATAGCAGCAGAAGTTCAGTGTGCTTGGACTATGGTGAATGCTGGGAAGAGTAGTTTGAGAGGAGTGAGGGAGGTAGCCAGACACAAATCATAAGTAACCATTTATATAGAGAAGAAATTCAGATTATATTCTGTTGTGTCAATGGAAAAGATGAGACATATAAAGGACCAATGTTTTCATCAAGAGTTTAATCAAAGTAGTTAAATCTTTAAAAATTAGTCATTCCTTTAAAACAGTTGTTTCTAGTTATCAGAAAAATGATCTAAATGAAATAACTCAGAATTGGAGATTCTGGTTAAATGAGGCCTTGAAGATAATGAATTTCTTGATAGGATAGTTTAAGGTTTGGAGGTAATTCTGGAAGCAGATATGTTAGTATAATCATTGTTTTTTTTTTTGTGTGTGTGTGTGTGTGTTTTTAATCCCTGTTACTCTTCTAATAGAACCCTTTTGTCTCAACTTTCACAGTCTGTTCAAACAGGTACCAGAACCACAACTAACCCCATCTCCAAACAAACACAAACAAAGAAGCAGACACATACACAAAACAAAACAATAACAGCAAAAGAAAGACTGAAATGAGAATCAGGTGGCTCCTGGCATTTTGGACTTGGTGTTATGAAACGACACACTTTAGGCTAAACCTCAGCAGTAGCATTGGATGGGGCGGGAACCACTCCCTGGAATGGGTCATGGATACCTTTTAGTTTTGTTGAGTAGTGGCTTTGGACCATGGTGAAGGGTAAGAGTGATTGTAACTATTACTTATCTCACAATGACAACAGACAGGAGCAGTATTTATGACTGCTACCACCCAGCTTCATTTTGACCTTCTGATTTTGTGTCAGGTAACATGACATAGGGTAATATGACCCAAGATGTGTCCATGCAAAGTGACACTCAAGATAATTTGGGATCATATGAGGACAAATTTTTTATTTTGATAGAAATATATGTACTTCAATGTAATTATAAAAAATAAGTAACAACCTAAACTACGAATTTCATAGACAGTATGGATGTAGCAAAGTACAAGCAAATCTATTTAAATGGAAATAGTACCTAATATGACAAAAAATGTCAATGTCATAGCTAAATGATGGAAGATTGAGGAACCTAATAAAGACCCTGAAATTGAAACTCTGGTTCTGTGATTTCCTAGCTGTGTGACTTTGGCAAAAATCACTTTAATCTTTGAGTGAACATTTCTTATACAATGGGGAAAATAATACACATTCCATCATTATTTTATGGTAATTAAATGAAACTATTAATTTATAGACACTAACATAATGTCTCTCTAGAGTAAGTGCCCCAAATTAACAGTCACCATTCCTGTTTTCTATCACCATGGACTCCTTGAGAGCAAAATTGTGTCTTCTATACTATTACATTCTTAGAAGCTAGTCTAGAGCTTAGCAGTCAATGAATGTTTTTGAATGGATAAAAGAATGGATGAGTAAGTGAATGAGTTTTCTGAATTTGAATTTCTTAATAAGTTAAATTAATTGGACTTTTTTTCAACTTGTATTCAACCCAGAGCAGTAAATTATTTTTAGATGCTGACTGCATTCTAACCATTCTTTTAGGTGAGATAATCATCACCTTCAAAGACTTCACAACACATGCTGCAAAGTAATTCCAACACAGATAAGAGAACAGTAGGCAGGTCAAGTGTATTCGAGCAGTTACTAAGTATTTAATATTTTGGGCATAATTTGAATTTTCTCAGTCTCCATAAGCTTATTGATACCAAAGAGGTGATTTAGCAGCGGCACTTAAATTTGGCTTCTTCTTCTTCGTTATAGTAGGTGCCCTAAGCATCCAGAGCTCAGAAGAGTGGAATTATGTGCTCCCCCACCTCCCAGAAAACTAGTTATATTCAAGATTAGTCAATATTATCTCAAATGTGTTTATAAAAAACTTTGTTGCCAAGTAAGTTCTGTGTTTGCTCTGTAGGGCTGGGCAGTCTCTCTGCTGGGCGGTGGGTGGCCTGGCAGCGTTTCATTCTACAGCACTTCATTGCTGTTCCAACAGACACCATGTTATCAGTGGCTGCTTTTCCAGACTTAACAGTTTCCCATCAGTTGCCACATTTCTTCCAGATGCAGAGAGCTCAATTACTATTCCATCAAGCGGTACCACAGACAAGTACCAAGTTGGGAAGCAATCTGTGGCAGAATGAGCAAGGCGAAGGTGACTTTCTTTCCTCTGATTTACACTATTAGAGAAATGCTGTTTAGCTAATGTTTTACAGTCTTCAGTTGTCACAGTTACTGAAGTCCCAGAGAACAGTTGAAGAGATGGTCAATGTGCTATGTTTGAAACTACTCTTTACCTCTGAAATCTAGGGTTTTGTTACTAGTGCAAGTTTATTTGTTGTTCATTGCCATATGGATTTGCCACTGGCTCTTCAAATTTAATATTTCTTAAATTTAACTCACAGTTTTATCTTTCAAATTTACCCTGACTCCTAATCTCTTATCCTGTTTTTTCTTTTTTGTTTTGGCCAGTTCTTGATTTATCTTTTTTTATTTTGATTTTTCCTAGGTTTTAATTCTCTCAGAAAGTTCTAAAGTCCCCTGCTCAACAGAGTCTGATAGGTTATCTCACATGACTGATCTTCAGCCCTGACACAGCCTAGGCTCAATTTGTGATCCCTGTTCTCCTGGAGCATTGTATGTGGGGACAAAAGCGACAAGAGTTGGCTTTGCAGAGGTAGGCAGTGTTCACATAGTGGAACTTAGTTTTGATCCTCCAAGTTATTGGGAGCTATTGAAGCAGGGAAGTAACTCATCAGAATTTAATATTAGGTCCTTCTGACAGGTTTAGGGTAGATGGATTGGAAAGGACTGGAAACAAAGAATGTGACAATCATATAGGTGAGATAAAATGAGAATCTGAAGAAATCTGTTTATTATGTACACATGAGCTAAAATGAGCAAAATTTGGTACTAACTCAATAAAAGAAGTGAAGTGAATTGTGAAGTTGAAGGTGACTTTCATCTTTCTGGTTTCCAAGCTGAAGTCAGTACAGTGCAGTGGTTAAATGCTCCAAAGGCGGGACACCTGGTTTTACTACTTACTAGCTGTGTGACCTTGGGCAAGTTACTTAAGACTGCCATCAGATAATGGTAGTAATGACTTCATAGGATTTTTGTGAACCTTCAGTGAGTTAATATTTGTGAACTCAGAACAATGCTTGGCACACAGTGAACATTCAGATAGTTTTAATGATTGCTATCATAGTTTGTAGTTAATGTAATACTTATTATTTTAATATTATCAAATGAGTGATAGTGGTGCCACAAACTGGAATGGGCAATAGAAGAGGCAAAGCAAATTTAAAACCTAAGGGGATGCTTTGATTCCAGTTTACTGAGCTCTCTGTACCAGTCATATATCCAGGTAGCAGCGCACAGCCAGAAGATGAGTCTGCAGTCCTAGCAAGGGTTCTGGCTAGAAGAACATGCGTAGGTAAGATTGGCTTCTATAAAAATGAGCTGGGTTGAGATACTAAACAGAAACCAGTATACTCAGGAATAAATGAAATGAGAATGTGATGACAAGATGTCTAGCATATTCTTTCAAGAAGTTGTAGATGAGAAGGAAAAAAAATAATATGGAAGTAAACAGAGGGAGAACCTTTTTAAGATAGGTTTAAATAAAATTTTAAAATATTTTAAATAAAAAATGGAATCAATTTAATGTGTTTATAGACTGAATTTATACAAAGCCAGAAGAGGGCAAGGAAAGGAAAATACTTAAAAATAGAAATCACAATGGAAACTAATATTAATCATTTACTAATAGAAAATGATGTGTTCATTTTTTGTCAGCCACTGTTCTAAGAACTTACATGCATTATCTTACTGGAGCCTCAGAAACAAGGAAAATGGGTACTAGGTGAGGTTGCTTAGGGTGCATGGCCTTGAACCCGGGACTGCCTGGAAATCAGGCACTCATGTCTCTAAGCTCTGTACTATTTTGCCTCCCATACTTGGAATAAAAGGGATAATGAACAGTGATCCTAAAAACAGTAGTAGACATTAGAATTGAGAACACAAATGGGAAAATAAAGTGCATCAAATAGTTGGGGATATGTTTTAAGAATCTTTGGGTTAGGCTAGAAAGGAATGAGTAGGAGATTATAGAAAGTAGATTTCTCATAACTCTGCCTCTGTGAAAATATAAATAACATTTTTTGTGTTAATAATGTCTGAATCCTAATATTCAGTTGTCAAACATCCAGTCATCAAGTGAGTTTAATTAACTTACTGCTTTATAAAATGCCTAAATGTGTTGATTGTCCTGAGGAAGTTCTAAGGCTCCCTTGGCAAGAAGGATTGAAAGTGATATTTAAAAGTAGTTATCCTAGATGTGAGTCTCTTTACCTACACTAATATAGAGTGAGATTTACTGGTATGTCTTTTTGTTTGTTTGTTGTCCACAAAAGTTTGAGTGTGGTTAATGGGGTAGTTGTTAGCAGAAACCTTTTTCTTACAGCAGTGTTGGTGGGCTTTAAAATCTTTTGCACTTAAATTATCTGCCCCCCCTGCCTTGTTTTTAGCTATGCGATATTTACTCAAGAGAAAAAAAAGAATCCCTATTGATTCATACCAGCCTTATAAAACAGAATATATGCTTCTACTTTTTATAGGCAAATGAAATAGAATGATTATAAACAATGAACTTGCCAACGTGATATTGCTAATCAGCTTGTTTAAACAAAATCCAAATCGTGTGCCAAATACCTGCCAGCTTGTTAAGGAACAGTTTGTGTTCTTTGTATGTGGCTAGATTTTATTCCCCAGAGATTTGATGCTATGAAGCTGGAATTCAATTTGTATGTGGTTAGGATGATATTAGGTCCTAGAAACACTGCCAGGAGGTATCTTTCCAAACAGGTGGGAGAATGATGTGGAGAACAAGTCTACAGTGATGCTTGAAGAGATGCATAAATAGATTTATTTTTATAATGTCCTTTCAGAAATCTCCTCAACCGTTTTCATTTACTCAAGTGAATTGCAAGGTTAAGAGGCTCTCATTACATACATTGTATTTTCTTTTGCTTTATACAATATAATGGACATCTTTTAGGGTCTGTAAATCTTTATTTTTCAGAACACTTTTACATACATTTCATGAATCCATACTTGGTTTGTTAATTTCCCCCCTTTTTGTTAAAAAGACATTTATCAATTAAAGAACTTATGGCACAAAAAATTTCTTTTGGAAATGCTGAAAAAATAAATTATTTCTCTGCTTTAAAATATACAGCACTGAGCTGTTTATGTAGAATGGAGATAAATACCTTACCAAATGTCTGAAATCTTGGCTAATCTGCATGTCTGTGGTGGAGATTAGGTCATTTTAGAAAACTGTATTCAGATAAGAACATATGACTATTTTTATTTATCCCTTTTAAAATTATTACTATTTCGGTAGATTCTGGAACTTCACTGATTTTTTTTTTCCTGGCTATCCTGCCTCACAATGTCTGTTAAGTAAGAAGTCATTGCATCTCTACAAATATTTTATATTTTTAAAAGTAAGCATATGACGTTTCAATTAAATTTGCCTGTATTAAGCATTTTATCTTAGTTAATTGCTAGTGAGGTTTCAAATCTTGTATCATGCAACAAATAAGCCTCGCCAGAAAAACTCGAAACTATTCTAATCAAGTCTGTATTCCGATTCATGCAGTATTTCTGTACTAGCCTTGGAAAAATTGACAGAGTAGAAGAAAAAAATGCTTAACTTTTTGGAAAGATATCATGGAAAGAAGCTGTGTTAATGCCATCTTTCATAGTTAGGTCAACCTTCAGCCCTACATGTACTCAACTGTCTTTTTTCTACTTAAGTCTATTTTATTTTCCATGACCTGTCTTAAGTTAGTGGGCTGGAGAGGAAACTACACCTGCCCCGTAACAGAAACATAGTGTATGCCCACTTAATAAAGTCATAGGTCTTGTTTACTATGGCTTAACCCCAGTTAACGTCTATGGTATTCCTTTTTTTTTTTAAAGATTTTATTTATTTATTTGAGAGAGAGAGAGGGCACAGGCAGGGGGAGAGGCAGAGGGAGAGGGAAAAGCAGTCTCCCCGGTGAGCAGGGAGCTCGATGTGGGGCTCAATCCTAGGACCCTAGGATCATGACCTGAGTTGAAGGCAGACGTTTTTAAGCAACTGAGCCACCCAGGTGCCCCATCTATGGTATTCTTGTTTATTAAACTGAAATCTTTCTGACCAGACTGTCTTTGATTGGACCTAGATCTGCTGACCTACTGCTGCTGTCTATAACTAGTACTCTATTGTCTCTGAGCAAATGCCAGTGTCTGAAAGGCTTAAGAAAAAGAATACTATAGGGGTGCCTGGGTGGCTCAGTCGTTGGGCGTCTGCCTTCGGCTCAGGGCATGACCCCGATGTTATGGGATCAAGCCCTGCATCAGGCTCCTCCTCTGGGAGCCTGCTTCTTCCTCTCCCACTCCCCCTGCTTGTGTTCCCTCTCTTGCTGGCTGTCTCTCTCTCTGTCAAATAAATAAAATAAAATCTTTAAAAAAAATACTATAGCTTGACTTATATATTTCCTTAAAGACAATGAAGTGCTAATATAGACTGTAGTTTATTGAAATGATACTATAATCAGCATAACTTTAGTCCTGTGCAGAATAATAACATCTTTCCTATAACCAAGGATGAAAATTTTAAGAAATGAGAGTTTAAATTAAGTTCTGAGAAAGTAAGACCTATAAACAAATTAAAGTATCTGTAGAAATCTACAGAAGTATCTGTAGAATTCCCTCTAGTCTCTGCCCCCCCTTCTCTGATCTTTTGTTCCCCTCAGTTCTCTGACATCTGTAAGACTGATTCCCTGTCGCTGTCCACCTGTCCCTCTGTAATCACCAGTGCATAAGTAATCTTGGCCCTATCTTTCCATCCAGAACAACAATCTAATTTCTGTTTGGCTATAACAGAGCAATGCCATCTACTTCCTGATCTGAAAAACCAGAAACTGACCCATGCACATTTGTTTGTTATTGGAAACATATAATGTCTTTTCTCAGGTCATTTATCCTTAAGTTGTACCTTTTTTTTTTTTTTTTTGAAAACCCTCCTTGCCTCTGTTGTCTGCACACTATTACTGAATTTAACAGACTTGTTAAATTATATATATACAATTGTGTGTTAAATTGTGTGTTAAGTTGTATATATACAACGATGGGTTGTATATATAAGTGACAGATTTTAGAACCCCAGGAAAGGCCCAAATTGTGTAACGGTGTGAGCATGGGCCAGGTACTCACCTGCCTGGGCAGGTACTGCCTCTTTCATTTTAGACCAAATCCTTCTCTGAGCCACCTTCCTTAGGTTAAGAATTAAATAAGTTAACAAGTGTAAAGCATATAGAACAGTATCTAGAACACAGGGACCAGTAAGTGTCAGCTTTCAATTCCTGTGGATAGTTATGCACATATGAGGTTAGCCCATGGACTTTGCCTCAACAGGCACCTAAAACACCAGTACACACCATAACTCTATGACAAAGCTCAGAAAGAACATATATTGACTGCATCTGAATCACAGATATACATATGCATTTTTTTCCTAAAAGAGCATATCTGTTTGTAAGGCGAATAATTGGTTCAGGAAGTTCCCTATTATAATCACCATAACCTTGTGAAAGAATTATATCTCAAAAAGCCCATAGGAAATTTTAGAAGTGATGGTAAGCGGTTACTTCTCATTCTTTTAGCTGGAATACCCTTTATCAGTGGCTTACTCATGCACTCAGATTTCTCTTCAGTGTCTTTCATATATTATGTGAAATATAGCATGAAAACGTCAGTTCTGATAGTGGTGAAGAAAGCAGTGAATTGTCATAATGTGATAAGGACATTGAGGTCCCTTGCCCATTTTCCTGAATTTAAAGTGTATTCTATATTTTGGTGGTTTTAGAGGCTGTGATGTATTTATGTGCTTAAAAGTAACTGCAGTGAAGCCATTGAATACTCGATATAGATCTTTATATTCAGAGCCATCTGCACCCTGTCGTACTCTACTTTCCCAGTTCTTTTCCCTGTTCTTCCCCTGCAAGTATACAGTTCTACCACCCAACAAGTTTATTTCTCTCCAAACATATCCTTTTGTCTTGCCTTTGCTCTTCTATTTCTTTTTTTTTTAATTTAAGATTTATTTATTTATTTATTTGACAGAGAGAGAGAGACAGCCAGCGAGAGAGGGAACACAAGCAGGGGGAGTGGAAGAGGAAGAAGCAGGCTCATAGCGGAGGAGCCTGATGTGGGGCTCGATCCCAGGATGCTGGGATCACTCCCTGAGCCGAAGGCAGACGCTTAACGACTGAGCCACACAGGAGGCCCTGCTCTTCTATTTCTATGGCTATCTTAGCCTGTCTTTGGCTGACAATATCCAGCTCCCTTCCTCATAAATCTAGATTAAGAAAAATTAAGAAACCAGTGGCTGGAGAAGGAAAGGAAGCAGAAAATATAGATTATTCTTTTAGAAGTATGTTAGTGAAAAAAAAAAAAGACAGAGAGAATAACATTGAGAGTCCTGAAGAGAGATTTCCTTTACCTTTTTTTTTTTTAAATTCTTACGGATATGTAGAAAGAACTTTGCTTAACACTGAGAAAAGTAAATTAATATAGAGGAATAAAAAATAGTTTGTACCGGGAAAATGGGAAAGCTTGAGCGAGAAAATGTGGAGGAAGTGAAAATAAGCTGAATCAAGGGTAAAGATGGGTGTCTATCTAGAATTAGAAGGCTTCAGAGAGATACAGGAAAGTTATTCTTCTGCTATGTGGGGTAAGGAGGAACATAGAGATGAAGATATAGAGGAAAGGTGAAGAATTTGAGTGAACTTATTAGGATGGTCTGTATCTTCTCAGTAACATAACTGGTGAAAATGAGAAATGCAGGGTTGGGATTGGACCCTTAAGAAGAGTAGAAAAGTTCTGGAAGAGCTATCATGGGAAATAAGATAGGTTGTCAGCTGAATTTAAGGAATGCAAAGTTAAATTGAAGACCTAGTTGAGATTAGATACATATAGAGATGATGCAAGTGGCACTTAAGGAATCTCCTATTTTGTTCATTTCTAAGAGTGTGGTTACATTCTAGGGTTAGGTTCAGGATAGATACAGCAGATAACAGGCATAATTAAATGTCAGTGTTATTGTTGGCAAAAGATCAAACATTCCTGAAATTGCAGAAGCAGCATGCCTTTCTTCAAGCCTTTCATTTTAATAAAAAGGATAAATATTGGTTGCCAAAATCATCTAGTGCAATACCAGACCTGCCTGTCCTAGATAGAACTATATCTGCAGATGTGCTAAGCATTTTTGGAGATTTCAGTTAATTCTAACTTCTTCTGTTTTGTAAAATATTGATATACATGGTTTTATATTATTGGAGTTGTCAGTTAAGAACTAAGACTACAGGATTAAGTGGTTACGCCATTTTAGATGTGATGATACAAATTAGATAAGGCTCACCTAGTTTTTGTTATAGATAGGAGAGCATAGAACTATTGTCTTTATTTTTTTTTAAGTTTTAATTTAAATTCCAGTTAGTTAGCATTAGTTTCAGGTGTACGGTTTAGTGGTTCAACACTTGCATACAGCAGATTCAAGGAGAAGCTAGAGGTGGGATGGATGACAGTGAATTCAGAGGTTGTACAGGCATTGTGGGAACAGGAGAGCTAGCAGTTTTGTCTTAGAAAGAAGAAAGAAAAAGGACCCTCTTCTTTGCCTGTATTCCTGATTACATAATAATAGAGTAATAGTAATTGCTATAAAAAATTGACCACAACATTTATAATTGCTCAAACAGCTACAAGTTTATTTCTTGCTTACAAAACAGTCCTGAGCTATTCTAGGTTAGTGTAAAGTAGAGGATAGTCTATTCCACTTAGTCATTCAGGGACCCAGGTTAATGGAGTCTCTGTCATCTTCAAGATGTGGCTTCCTAGGTTGTGTAGCTATCTCCTTCCAAGGGGAGAATAAGAAAGATCATGGAAGTTGACTTATGGGAAGTTTGATGGGCCAGTTCTAGAAGTGTTGCACATTGATTATGCTAATGTTTCATTATCCAGAACTCCGTCATTATTCAGAACTCCGCCAAACCTATTTGCAAAGCAAGCTGAGAATGTAATCTAGTTATGTGCCTGGGGAAAAGAGGTCTGGAACAACTCTGTTTCATACTCAGTACCATACTAACTGCTGAGTACAAGGTGTGGTAACAGCTGCTATGCTGACCTAAAAGGGAAAGCTATCTGCTACCTAACCCCCATCTCTATTTCATGATTGGGAACGCTTGGCTGCTTTCCTCATTGTTCTTGTTTGAAGACATATTAAAATTAAGAAATCAGCAGTTAACTTTATTATCTAATAACTAGAGACTGTTGACTATAATTAGAATTCACCTACTCAATGTCATTATTATAAATGACCCTTCATGATGACAATTAGGCAGTATGGAAAATTCTTGTTTTTCCAAGGACACAAAGTTTTATTCCCAGCATGATTGGCAACTGTAGAAGTGATGAGTGCATTTTGACTAGGGAGAAGGAGAATATTGATTTGTATGATTTTTAAAATTTTTTTAAATGCTGCAAAACTATTTATACAATATATAAAAACTTACTTTTTTAATGAAAAGTACAAATTTCTCAAATGTGTTTAAATGCATATGTGAAGATACGCTAAGGTATACGTGATCGTTAAATGGCTGCTATGGAATTTTCTAAATTCAGATTAAACTTTCCTTATAATTCTAACTTGGCTTTGTGGGTTCTCATCAGCAAGTATACCCAGATGCATTCTTTTAAAAAATTATCATCATTATTGGCCTTTGTTACTATATGGTCTGTGCTGTGTCTTAAACTATTGTTTATTTTTTCTCATATTTGAGAGTTGAGTTTTTGTGACATATCTTAAAACATTGAAATTTTAATTAAGACACATGAGAATATTCCAGAACCCGTGTATTGTCTAAGGATTAAATGAAAAATCACTTATATTAAGTCTTGGCCTCACCGGTTAACATAGGCTCCAGAGTTTCAAAGAATAAAGGTTTTGCCAAAGGAAAGGTTTTTGGGGTAAAACGAGAATTCAAATCAGATTTAAAATTATTATCCTCATCTCTCCTAATACTTCTCAACATGTAATCATACAAATTCCTTATAACTGTAGATATCACTACATGAAATTATAGCCTGAATAATTATAAGGAGAGAATTATACAAATTTTATAGATACATTCTGTTGTCTCTTACTGAGGGACAGAAGATTGTGTGTTCTACGTGTATGTCTTTGTGCATGTACTATGTGTGTGTATTTAGTATACATGTAAGACTGAGTTTTCTAGTTTCCCTTTGTCCCAGTACCAGTTTTTTAAAGTGATATTTATTGAATGGGTTTATGCCACAGTCAGTTTTGATAACATTTCTATAGATAATTAGATAAACACATGGGCTCCTCTGTTTCACACATGAGTGTGAAGCATTGATTTATTCACTTACAATACTGACCAAAATATTTTCATCCTAAGTTAAGTTGTTCTTGAACTTCAGTATACACAAAAATTAACTTGACAGCTTATTAAAAGTGAAAATTTCTAATGAAATAAAATTAGAGGAGGAGCATGAGTATGCATTGATAACAAGTATTCCCTCCAGGGTGCTTGATCCATTGATCACATGTCAAGGGACACGACCTTAAAGGAGTGCAACAAGGAATATTTCAATGTTTGACCCTTTTATTATGCATCTTATATCAGGGTTTAGGCAAATGATGTTTCTGAAACAAATATTTGTGCCCTTGAGATTCATATTTAATCTGAATTCTATAGTGACACCTGGAGACCCTGATCAGTAACCCACCCTGTTTTGCTTTTGAGCATGAAACATCTAAGCTTTAGACAGGGGCTGACAAACTATGGCTTGTGAGCCAAATTGGACCTGCTGCCTGGTTTTGGTGGGTCTATGAACTAGGAATTTTTACATTTTGAAATGTAAATGGTTGAAAAAAATCAGAAGAAGAAGAAGATTTCATGACACATGTAAATTGTATTCAAATTGCAGTGCCCATATATAAAGTTTTCTTAGACTATAGCCTTGCTCATCTGTTTACATATTATCTATGGCTGTTTATGCAGTATAGTGACAAAGTTGTGTAGCCATCACAGAGACTGTATATTGTGCCCTCATTACTTTTCGTTGTTGTTCAGCATACTGCCAATCACAGTGACAGAGTTTTAATGCTGTAGTCTATTTATTATTATTTTTTATTTTTTTAAGATTTTATTTATTCATTTGAGACAGAGAGATACAGAGAGAGAGAGAGAGAGAGAGAGAGCATGAGCAGGGGGATAGGGGCAGAGAGAGAGGGAGAAACAGACTCCCCACTGAGCAGGGAGCCCGATATGACGCTTGATCCCAGGACCCTGAGATCATGACCCAAGCCAAAGGCAGACATTCAACCATCTGAGCCACGCAGGCATCTCTTAATGCTATAGCCTTTCAAGTGCTACCATATGGTCATATGGCAGCATTGATAATGCATTGTCTTTGTTATGCAGTGGTTCTATAGTTGTGCTGAAGTGATGCAAAATATGTCAACGTCACTAAACTAAGTACCGTCAACGATATCCCCAACTCATAAGAAAACAATAGAAAAATTAGAAAACTGAAATGGAATATCTCCTCATAGCAGAATTTCTTCACCAAAGTAAAAAATGAAAATGAACCTGCAACCAAAGTAAATTTCTGAGTCACTCTTGTTAGTCAAGCAAAGGAAGCTATTTGCTGTTGTCAAGTGAATTGAACCGTGTTTGAAGTAGCTGAAGAAATTTATCCAGGGAAAATAAACTTGTTTAAGACTATTAGCCTTTTTGTAAGAACAGTTACTGAAAGAATTGGGGATATTGCAAGCAACATAACAGTCAGTTGAAAAACAAAGCAAGTGATTTTGAGTGGTTTCCACGGCTGTTGAACCAACAGATGTTAACTGATACTGCTCAGTATTTTGCTTATTTGTGGAGTCAGTGCCAACTGTAAAGTGACTGAAGAATTAGCCCTTGTGAATAGACTGCATGGAACAACTATAGGTGATAATTTTTTAAAGAAGTTTAGAAAACACTAATTCAGTACAACCTGTCATGAAATTAACTAAGATATTGTAACTAATGGTGTTGACAGTATGTACAGAGAAAAGAAAGGATTAGTTGTGCACATTCACAGTTTGTGAAAATGAAAATATGTTAAGGTATTACTCATTACTGGATACCTTGTGGAAAATATTTGAATCTATAGTGTATTATTGAACGGATAGTGTTCAGTGGTGAACTTTTTTCACTCTGTGGCTTTACCCATTGTCAGTTCCATGAATTTTTGTCAGAAATAAAAACTGAATGTCCTGAGTTGCCCCACCATGCAGCAGTTGAATGGTTTAAGAGTGGTAATGTTTTATTATAGTTTTCTTTTTTATCAGGGCTGAGGTTTAAATTTTTGTGATGGGAAAAACAACTTTGAATCACTGTTTCAAATATTAAATGATTTTGGATATCAGCTTTGCTTCAGACTTGATGATATTTCGTAATGAATTCAACTCAAACTTACAAGCAAAACAATGCTTATATGTGAAATTATAATGCAGTAAGGTCGTTTCAACAATAACTTACATTATTTGAATGAAGTATTTTATTTTCTCATTGCTGTGTAGCAAATTACTAGAAACTGGGCAGCTTAAAGCAAAACTCATTTATCAACTCACAGCTCTATATGCTGGAGTCAAGGTGTCAGCCAGGCAAGTTCTCCTGTGGAGGCTCTAGAGGAAAGCCCACTTCCAAGTTCACTCTTGCCCTGAGTAGAATTCACTTTCTTTCAGTTAGAGGACAGAAAATCAAGCAGCCTTGATGATTTCAGCCAAGAGACACTGTCAGCATGAGGAGGCTGTCCACATTCCTTGCTACATGGCCCTCTCCACCTTCAAGCCCGCAATGGTACACCAAGTCCTTCTTATCCTTGTCATCTCAGGCTTCATCTATCTCTGACCTTTAGACCAAGTTTGAAGGGCTCATGTGGTCAAGCCTGATCACGGGAGTAAAATCCAACTTATTCGTTGTCCCAGAGATTATACAGCATATGTATACAAGAAGGTGAGGACATTGGGAGTCATCTTGGAATACTGCCCACTACATACAAGGGATGTCAGGCTG
Source organism: Ailuropoda melanoleuca (assembly GCF_002007445.2). Classification (NCBI taxonomy): domain Eukaryota; kingdom Metazoa; phylum Chordata; class Mammalia; order Carnivora; family Ursidae; genus Ailuropoda; species Ailuropoda melanoleuca. The sequence continues at coordinate 46,656,862 of NC_048228.1, read as the reverse complement.
CTTTACACACTTCCTGTGCTGTCAGAAGGCAAAATGAAAAGTGAGATCTTCATTTCCACACATTTGCAGCAATATATTTTATGAACTCAAACTATAGATACAGTAGTGTTTTTCAGACTTCTGTGTAAGGACAGAGGAAATTTTCACACTTAAAAATCCATTTAACTATGTAATTGAGAAGCTTTCACATAACTTTCAATTGAAAGTGATTACTCTGCAATGTAATAACATGTTAAAAGAAAAATATCAGAAGAAGAATATAACAGAATTCTATAAATGCCTTCCAAGTAATGAGTACACTTAATTACAATCGTATATTTTTGTGTATTGATACCACTATTTGGCGATATCGAAAAGACATTTTCAAATATAAAATACGTAAAATCGTTTTTAAAAAGATTTTATTTATTTGCTTTTGAGAGAGAGAGAGTGAGCACAAGCGAGGGGGAGGGGCAGAGGAAGAGGGAGAAGCAGACTCCCTGCTGAGCAGGGAGCCCAGTACAGGGCTCGATCCCAGGACTCCAGGATCATGACCTGAGCAGAAGGCAGAGGTTTAGCCTACTGAGCCACCCAGGCATCCCTAAAACATGTAAAATCGTATTGCTGATCAGCATGAACAGGTGAACATTTGCAGTTGGTTTTGATGATAGGGAAAAATACATTTGAACCCCACTTAAGTAAATATTATTTAAAAGAACAAGGAATTCCATTCTTGTTCATAGAACTGTTTTACAAAAAATTGAACTCCATTATTATTGTTTGAATTTCATCAATTAATTTTCATTGTTATATAATTCCCTACATCATTTCATCAATTTAGTGTCTTGACCCACAAAGCCTAAAATATTTATTCTCTGTCTTTTTAAAGGAGAAATTTGCCACTCCTTGCTTTAGAGTCATGCAATTTGCTATGGGGCCATGTTGATAGTGATGGTGATAGTCTATATATTTTGGTCCTCATATTCTTCATCAAGAATATCTCTGTGCTCATGGATTGAAGAACAAATATTGTTAAAACATTTATGCTACGCAGAGCAATCTACACATTCAATGAAATACCTATCAAAACACCATCAACATTTTTCACAGAGCTGAAACAAATAATCCTAAAATTACCTGAGAGTCTTACATGCTCTATAATCTTCTCTTATATCCTTTAAGACTCACTTCCATTATAAGCTATTCTATGAATACTTCCTGACTCTCCTAACAGATTTAGTTGTTCCTACCCCGGCAGGTTCCTGACAGCTCTGATATTATTGCTTCCATTTACTCCATACTCTATGTTTACATTTGTCTTCAATGACTTGAACGTGAGTTTTCCAAGTACAGACTCCAAGTCTTACTAATGTATATATCCTCTGCTTCTTTCTCTGTGCTTGGAACATAGTAGTTATTTAGAAAATGTTCACTGAATAAAGAAAACCACAAAACATTTTATCCCCTAATATAAGATTTATTTATTATTACTTTTTAATAGGAACCATGATTTCCAGGAGACTCTGGTGGATTTACAAAAATTAATCACTTTTATTGTTGGAAGCAGAATAATTTAGATAAGTAAATTTGGCTAGAAAAAGCAAAAAAAGAGTTTAGATTCCAACGACTGATTCCAATTCAGATTACTTTCATAAAAAAATACCTAATCAGTTCTGCAGTTCTGCTGTGAATGAGGAGATATTCAGTAAGGCCAAGGACTAGGGTGGTATGTATCTGCTCTATTTATTTTAAAGTAAAGAAAGAAAAAGGTGATATTATAAAATAGAATTCTATGTCAAACTGAGAGTTCTAAGAATTAAGTTTTTGTGAGTTTGTTTTGGTACACATAATATCCACATACTAGTTTTGTCCCCACCTTTAAATCTAAGTCTGTATAAAGATATGATATTTCTTGTGCTTCATTCTGTGTCATTGTAAAGTAGAAAGAATGCAACAGTTTTATCAATTATTAGATGGTTGAATGAAAGAGTGATTGAGTCTATCTTCTTCAAGTAAATTAATAGCAAACACTGTTTTCCTTTTCACCCATTGGCTATGTTTACTTTCAGTAACTTTGACGTTTGTATAATGACATTCTTAATGGTCTGATCTCATAATTTCTTGGCTTTCCCAGCTCATTTAGGTTCCCCGCCAACTTCAGCAATTACCCACTGGCAAGGCTGTTCTTTGTGTCATTTAAAACTGCTCCTTATCCAGTATCACTAACTTTCTAAAACAATAAGCTCTCAATTAACACACCTGGTGTCTTTTATCATATCTTTTTATAATGACAATATTTATTTTCACCAATAATCTACCTTCTTCACTTTGACATTTAGATTGCCTCTACTTTAGACCATGCCCTAGTTATCATTTATTTGGACTATTATAATTGTGTGACGTCTAAGACATATGCAACCTCACTATTACTACAACTCAGTAGCCCACCTTGCCTGCTATTGATTTATTTCACAATGCCTCTTAATTCCCACTCTTCTGGTCCTAGGCACAGAAAATAAATTCTAGAGCCCCAAATGTCTCATTCAACTTTATTTCTTTATCTTATCTGGATAGTAATCCCATGATTCCCAACTTTGACTATTTGAAAACTTCATTGATTGGGTCACACATGTTACTGAATTATAATTATCTATACAAATACAAAATTGGAGTAAAAGAGTCTTCTCTTATAGTTAAAGAAAGTACCATTGTACATGTCATTTGCCACAACTACTCTTGCTGGGATGAATTAGACTAAGTGGTCTTTGGAGGCAAGAGTATTTTAGGAATCTGATGAGGGACTTTCTGAAGGTCCAGGTAACACAAATCAGGAACTATCTATTGTTCTCATCCATGAGGGAGAGGTAGTTTAAGCTTGGGACTGTTGGTTCCAAATCAGGAAATCCAGACCCAGTATCCATAGCAATCAGGAATGGTAACTTTACTAGTATATATCCAGGGGGCAGCTACTCACTAGCAAACCGAACTCTTGGCAAGTTTTTCAGTTAAGTTGCTTCATTTATTGTGATTTTCAGTCTGGCTGTTTGATATACATACAAGATTTTCCTGTTAGATTTCAGTCGGTTCTCTTTTTGAACTGGCTAGAAAGAAAGGACTTACCTATCTATGCTTTATGCTTTTACATTTTTGTTGTCTTTGTAGACCACATAGCTAAGAGGTCAGTCCTAGTAGGAAACAGGTATGTTCTTTGTCCTTTTCCTCTTTATGTGAATGTATTCTAGATTGATTCTGCTTTACCAAATATAAGTAAAATGAGTCCAACATTCAACATAATGCCTGGAATTTTCTTTCTTAGATTCAATGTATGTACTATTTACAGTTCAAATTGTATCTTCATAGAGAAATTCAATTGGGAAAGATTGATAGTTGGTATTTTTCTTATGAGGTTTGCAAGGATTCTATTTTAAATTAGCATTTAACATTCTGAAAAGAGACATACAGCTTTCTTTTGATGGAGAAAGTCACTTAATTTTCAAAGTTGTTATACTATAAGCTCTTTCTGTATGATCACTGACAAACAGAAACAATCCAAATAATAGTGTAGTTAAAAACAAATAACATTTAAGGCTGATACATCATGAGAAAGTGCCCTTGAATTAAACTTTTAGTTACCAAAACCAAAAGCACAACATAAAATATTGAAATAGATGACTATAAGCATTGTTTTCAAATGTAAAGAAAAAACATTTTTAAAGATTAATATGGGGAACCAGGGTATGGTTTAACTTGCCATCTAATCTGTAGAATATCAGCCTTAAAACTGGAAAAGACACACAAAATAAATGTCAACTCTGTTTTTACTATTATAAAAACTATGACTATTAACACTTCCTTTTTCTTTCAATAGCTGGAAAAAGTATGCTAAACCAAAATGAGCCTAATAAATGTTTTAACTAAGGCAAATATATTCCTATAGCCAAATCCTTTTACATTCACATATCAGTCAGTAGCTAGAAAAATTCATTTTTCTTTTTAGAGTTTAGCTGTTTTACTCTTCCACATGTTTTATATTTGTTAAAGGATGTGGCTCTTCTGAAAGACATTTTGACTTACAGGCTTTCTGTTGTATGGGTAAATGAAAGCAAATGATGCTGTTGTAAAGCATAAAGACAGAAATGTTTCCAAGTTTGCAAACAAGTATAAGCCTGTAATGCATATAAATAATCTGTTAAATATCAGGGTTGTCAGGACTGTTATGTATTTCTGCCCTTCTCATTCATAGTTTGATATGAATCACTCCTATGATTAAGAAACTTTATTGAGCAAGTTTCTTCCCGAGTTAAGTTGCTTCCTCAATCTGCATGGGTCCGTGTTTCACCTTACCCCCAGTAGTTCAGATCCGGACAGTCTGATTCAGCAAAGGCCCATGGTGTTGTGTCCTTTGTAAGCTAGATAAAATGTAACACAAACACAGACTGGGTCCTCGGGGTGATTAGGCACAGGGTCGAACAGACCGGCTGATCAAGAAGTTTGTTTTGTTAAGTCAACACTTCATGCAGCGATCCAGATTTCATTCATGTTGGTGGCAACGTGCAAAAATTTTGGTATATTGTTTAAATATTGTATTAGCTTAAGGCATATCTGAGGAAGATAGAAAGATAGAGAAGGAGTTTGAGCCAACATGTAATGGGGACTCTCATTTTACTTAAAATTCTTTTAGGCTAATAAAACTTTTGCTTAAATAATATGAATATATTTCAACATAGAGCAGAGTGTAATAACTAAAGGCATGTGCTCTGGAGCGGGCTTAGCGCTGTGTGACCTCAGGCCAGTGGCTTCATGTCTGTATGCCTCAACTTCTTCATCTCTAAAGTGGGAATAATAGTAGCCCCTACTATCTAATGTAGAAATTAAATGAATTAATGCATGGAAAGTCCCTCTGACAACTATTAAGCACCTGATGATGAATGTTTGCAGCTATCACAGCTGTTATTCAGCCAGGGCACACTGGAACCTGAATACTTATTATTTATGGCTACGTGTATACAATAAGTAGTGCCCGGCTGTCTGACTTTTCATATCTCTGATAAGCAATTAAAATCAGTGGCTATTCGGCAGCTATCAAATCCATCTGAATGCCAGCTGGAGATACTGATCTCAAAATGGTGAGGAAGATATGTCAAGATTGAATTACATAAGACAGTGGTGATAACTGTGCAGCTGAAAGACACTCAGAGGAGTTGGAAATTGAGGCTTAAATGGGGAAGAAAACTCTGTAAATGGTTTTCTCCAGAACTGAAACATCAGAAGAACGTGAGCCGGGAGAGCATTTTATTGGAGCCTCATTATTTAAGGCCCAGCGTGGAGGTAGATGAGGCTGTTTTCCATCGGCCAGGATGGTTGAGGAAAAGAGATTTAACTTTGTCCGAAGAAAGCAACATGCAGAAACCAGGAAAGGAAATTAGGTTTCTTAGGGATTCCAGAAAGAGACAAACTTGGGACTGAAAGAAGGAAGCTCAAGTAAACGTACTGGAGAAGTGGATTCTGATCGCAGCTCTGACGCTAAGCTGCTGAGCAATTAGGACAATAACAGTCTCTCTGAGCATTGACTTTCTTACTTTTAAAAATAATTATGTTGAAATATCAAGCATTGCAGATTGATGGCTTGGGAACAAATTTGAAGAACTGAAGTGCGATTTTGTGTGTGTGTGTGTGTGTGTGTGTGTGTGTGTGCATGATGCCTAAAAGATTTGGAATAAAAGCTCTACAGGGGCATTTTTCTGTTTCCTGATTCTATCAGGGCTCCCCTACCCCACCCTTTGTCCCCCTTCCTTATGCCCTTGCTTGCCCCTGATAAGCATTTGGATTTAAGACTCTCTACCTCTCTTTCTATTGTCTTTTTTTTAAAGCTCTATCAGGCTCTACACATAATGATAGAATGAATAATAGTACTGGCTATTATTTGGATCCTTTTATGTGCCTGAGACTAACCTTCAGAATAACCTTACAAGGTTATATTGTAACATTTTATTTACTTTACAAATGATAAAACTGAGACTGAAGGATGCTAAATGGCTTGTTTAAGGCCACATAGCTTGTGAGTAGCAGGGCCCAGGTCCTAATTTTCCCCTAACTGCAGCCAAGACTGAACGTCTTCCCATTATACCATACTTCCTTCAACTATTATTTGCCGTTGCTATTTTCAAAATTATAGAACTAAAAAGTAGAAATATTTAGTCATCTGGGAGATGTTCTCATCTAGACTAATGTATTTTCTAATTATGCCAGAAAAATCAGTTGTTACCTTTCATCAAGAAGAGGCTACTTCAAGATTGGACCCTGCCAGTAGTCTTAAAAGATAGTTCTTCAACCAGACATTATAGAACGCAAGTTCTGTGAATTGATTCTGTTCTTTTAGAGCAGATTGAAATGTGAAGTTGGAATCATCATCCCAATGTTTAAAGGTATAACCTTTGCTTAACATTTCTAAAATGGAGGATCCCCTGTGGCTAAGTTCTAATGTTAGGAATGAGGAGGAAATATTCAGCTAGTTCAAAATGTCATTCAAAAACTTCTCAAGAGTTTGGGGCGCCTGTGTGGCATAGTCGGTTGGGCGTCGGACTCTTGGTTTCAGCTCAGGTCCTGATCTCGGGGTCATGGGATTGAGCCCTGTGTTGGGCTCCATGCTCAGCACAGAGTCTGCTTGGGTTCTGTCTCTCCCTCTGCCTCTGTCCCTTCCCTGCCCTCTGTCATTCTTCTGAAAAAATAAATGAATAAATCTTAAAAAAAAATTCTCAGGAGTTTAAGCCAACTTTCTGGGAGGTTCACACATGCTGAGGCTGTGGTTCTGAGACAACCACACTTCTTTTTTTTTTTTTTTAAGATTTATTTATTTATTTATTAGACAGAGACACCCAGCGAGAGAGGGAACACAAGCAGGGGGAGTGGGAGAGGAAGAAGCAGACTCCCACCGGAGGAGCCTGATGTGGGGCTCGATCCTGGAATGCCAGGATCATGCCCTGAGCCTAAGGCAGACGGTTAACGACTGCGCCACCCAGGCGCCCCGACAACCACACTTTTTGAAAACGACAGGTAAAAGTCTCTGGCAACATGCCCCATTTGTGTATTTAAGGCACTTGGTGATTTCTTAATAGTCATATTGTCCTCAGAACCATCATCTGCCAATATCTGCTCCTTAAGTACTATCTGAATTATGACTGTTGAGCACCCTGAGACAAACACCTACGTTTGTACAACTGTTAATAATACAAACCCAGGACAGCCGGGATAGAGTAGATTAGCTTCATTTAACCCCATGCATCAACAAAAACTTCAGTTAAGTACTAAGTCCTAAATCTAGGTTATATGTAATAACAGAAAGTGTGAAGGACCAACTGACAATGGCAACCTTCATTTCTTAGCCACCAGCTTGAGCTTGTAGTAATGTCTGTATGAAAAATCTTGTTTTGACTTGAGCAAATTAAATATGTACATCAGAAGTGGTGACTGACTATATGATCCATACTTAACAATTTTCAATTACTTTCTTCACTAAAATGAGTGTAAACTTTTAAATCAACAACCAAATGTATTAAAAAGTCCAAAGACTTTTAAAAAAATCAGATATAGAAATGATTTGGAATGATTTGTCCTTCTATAATAGTTGGATTAATTTAACAGATCTGTGAATAGTTTGTCCTAAAATGATCCATTGACCATTAGCTTTTACAAAAATGGTACCAAAAGTTCTGCTATGTTTGTATATACGAAGACTATTTTTCATAGTCTGACCAATATTGCACTTCAAACCTGCAAATGAAAACTTTCTTGTGTCTCCATTTCCTCATCTTTCCATGGCTAGGTATCCTATCAAAGGGGGTTCCTTTCATCCATTTATTCTTTGAGTGCCTGTGGTGTGCCAAGCACTGATGTGTGCTGGGGAATATGGTGAGCCAGCCATTGAGTTGGGGGCTGGGAGAGGGTGTGTGAAGCAACTATTTAAGGATATACAGAAGCTAAGAGGGGATGAGAGAGCATTCCAGGAGAGCAGAGAGACTGGAGCAAATGCATGGAGGTGAGACCACAATACATAAAGGACTAAAGGTGAATGGTGTTGATGGGTCATGGAGCAAAACGAAGAGACTGGAGAGTTAGGAAGAAGCAACAGGACTAGAACCTAGTTCTTTGAGAGAATCAATAAAATCGACAGACCACTGGCAAGACTTATCCAAAAGAGAAAGGACCCAAATTATTAAAATTATGAATGAAAAAGGAGAGGTCACTACCAACACCAATGAAATTGGAAGGATTATTAGAAACTATTATCAACAGCTATATGCCAAAAAACTAAGCAATCTGGAAGAGATGGAGGCCTTCCTGGAAACCTATAAACTACCAAGACTGAAACAGGAAGAAACTGATTTCTTAAACAGGCAATTAATTATGAAGAGATTGAGTCAGTGATAAACAACCTTCCAAATAACAAAACTCCGGGCCTGGATGGTTTTCCTGGGGAATTCTACCAAACATTCAAAGAAGAAATAATACCTATTCTCCTAAAGCTATTTCAAAAAATAGAAACAGAAGGAAAGCTACCAAACTCATTCTATGAGGCTAATATTACCTTGATCCCCAAACCAGGCAAAGACCCCCTCAAAAAGGAGAATTACAGACCGATTTCTCTAATGAATATGGATGCCAAAATCCTCAACAAGATCCTTGCTAATAGAATCCAACAGTACATTAAAAGGATTATCCATCATGACCAAGTGGGATTCATACCTGGGATGCAAGCATGGTTCAANTAAGCATGGTTCAACATTCACAAATCGATCAGCGTAATACATCATATCAACAAGAAAAGACTCAGGAACCATATGATCCTCTCAATTGATGCAGAAAA